>NW_022639652.1:304547-314135 GCF_010583005.1 Odontomachus brunneus
TATATATATATATATATATATATATATATATATATATATATATATACAGGGTGTTTTTTTTAACTTAAGACTGCTAAATATCTCGAAAAATAAGCATTGTACGACAAAAATGTCCCAAATAAACCCTCAATAGTTTCGAGGGCGCAATTCAATCCCACAAAAATTATCCACCTCTCGCCCCCCCTGGGGATGGGGCGGGGGGTAACTTTGAAATATTTAATAGGAACTCCTACTTTTTATTACAGATTCCGATTCTGCATCTAAAAACACGTAACTTTCGTCTGAACTTTCTTTTTCTATTTCTGATAGATGGCGCTGCATTCGGCGAAAATTGGGTAACCTTCGTTTTCTTCAAAGGGAATCCCCTATAATGACGCTACGTCGAAGAAAAGTAACTTTTGTCGGAAACATATTTTTTCGAATTATCGTAAATATCTACGATAATTTTTTATCCGTTTTAACTAAAAAATGAAAATAAAAGTTACAATCTCCAATGGCTTTGACTTTTACAAATGTTATACAAATGATGATGTTAAAAATTCAAGAGGTTTTAGTCGTCATTTCGACGTGGTTATTTCCAAATGTCCACTCACGATCTTTCAAAATTTAGTGTTAAATTTTCACGTCGTTAATTCTGGGTAAAGCTAAGAACGGATAAAAAATTATCGTAGATATTTACGATAATTCAAAAAAACATGTTTCCGACAAAAGTTACTTTTCTTCGACGTAGCGTCATTATAGGGGATTCCCTTTGAAGAAAACGAAGGTTATCCAATTTTCGTCGAATGCAGCGCCATCTATCAGAAATAGAAAAAAAAGTTCAGACAAAAGTTACGTGTTTTTGGATGTAGAATCCGAATCTGTAATAAAAAGTAATTAATGTTTTTCGAATATAATATATTTGTTTTGCATATGTTTTTCGTTTTTATGCTATTAATCAGGGGTAATTAGATAAGAAACAATAATAAACCATATACAAATGTTATATAAGTCACCATATATAGGGTGTACAACTTAATTCGGTCCGTTTTTTTGCTTGAAAAACGCATTTATTTGAATGATAAAATGAATTAATACATTATTGAAAGTATTGTCCATCGCTAGCCACTAATTTTTCCCATTTTTCTGGCAATTTATGGATTCCGTTGCGGAAGAAGCGTTCATCTTTTGAAGCCAAGAATAAATCGAGCCAATTTTTGACACCCTGTTCTGAAGTGAAGTGTATTCCAGTCAAAGCGTTCTGCATCGATCGAAACAAATGGTAGTCGGAAGGGGCAAGGTCTGGGCTATAAGGCGGGTGAGCCAGAACTTCCCATCCGCTATTTTCCAAATAGTTTTTAACCGGAACAGCAACATGAGGCCGAGCGTTGTCATGGTGAAAGATTATGGACTCGTGTCTGGTCGCATATTCTGGACGTTTTTCGGCTATAGCTCGCTTTAAACGGATCAATTGTCGCCTGTAGAAGTCTCCCGTGATGGTTTGACCAGGTTTTAGCAGCTCATAGTGGATCACACCCTTCTGATCCCACCAAATACAGAGCATTACCTTGGCATCATGGATATTCGGCTTCGGCGTTGATGTTCCCGGTTGGCCGGGCTTTACATACGATTTTTTGCGTTTCGGGTTGTCGTAGTGAATCCATTTTTCGTCCCCGGTAATGATTCGATGCAGAAAAGACTTCTTTTTGTACCGTTCAAGCAACATTTCGGACATGCAAAATCGTCGTTCGATATCTCTCGGTTTCAATTCGTATGGGACCCAATTTCCTTGCTTTTGGATGTATCCCGCGGCTTTGAGTCGTTTCGAAATAGCTTGTTGAGTAACTTCCAATGTTCTTGCGAGCTCTTTTTGCGTTTGACACGAATCTTGATCGAGTAATGTTTCTAATTCTTCATCTTCAAACTTTTTCGGTTGACCCGAACGCTCTTTGTCTTCAACACTAAAATCACCACTTTGAAATAGTCGAAACCATTCTCTGCAAGATTTATCTGACGGTGCAGATTCACCATAAACTTCCACAAGCATTCGATGCGCTTCAGCTGCACTTTTCTTCCAATTGAAACAGAAAATCAAAACTTCCCCCAAATGGTGCATATTTGGAACGAAACTCGACATTTTCAACGCAGTAAAAATTAAACTTGTTGTGCAAAACTCAAAGGCTTGTAAACAATATTTGGTTGACAGATGTTGACACTTCACGATACAGCAAAAATCAGCTGTCGCCGTCAACTATTTATAGCACCTAGAGCCATCTTTTGAAAACGGACCGAACTAAGTTGTACACCCAATACAAATGCTGTATAAATAAAATATAAGTCAACATATAACTTGCAAATAATATCGCTGAAATGTACAGCAATCTACCTGCCGTGCAATATTTTTTATAAGGAGGTTAAATGTATGATAACGAGAATGTACAACTATCCTGATTTATTTACAAGCAATAAAAGTATACATTTGGACATTCGAGATAATGCGATGCACATACAATCACTTTCTCACTATTTATCATCAGCAATAATATTTTCATATGTACTAAAAATATATTTCATTGTAAGCAATGCAAATTATGTGTCTATATTCGTGTTTGCGTTAAACAAATCTAATACTTCCTTAATTACTCCTGGTTAATAGCATAAAAACGAAAGACATATGTAAAACAAATGTATTATATTTAAAAAATATTAATTATATGCCCTAAGGTGAGAAAAAATACCGCACACAGATAACTCGTTCGTCGGGATTCAAACGCTCGCCGCCGACCCAAAAATGTTTGACGTAGGAGCCTCAGTCTGCTCAGCTACGCCGCTTTCTTGAAGGACAGCCGCAACTTTAGCCATATGTGGGATACAGTCCAAACTTTATACTGTAATTTTTCAGAAAGGCCCATTGGCACAAACCGTGCCTTTTCAAAGTTTCATCCCACAAAAACTGTAATTCTACACGAACAAAAAATACCCGAGCAAAAGTTGGATCTAGTGATTGTCTAGTAATGACACAGAAAAGTTTGGTCTTACATTGCTACTAGCTAGGAATATAACGCTCGCTTCTCCTAATGACTGTACCAGAAATATTATTTAATAGCTAGGTACAAAAAATAACTTGTAACTATAATTGGTACAGTTACTGATATCCAAAGGACCCGTTAAGATATTGATGCTAACATCACAGCTAATGAACGTGCTATGACTCGTTCAGAAATCGATTTAGCAGGTTGTGGCATCTCCTTGTCAGTCTTTTAAATGTCAGGACTATCTAGTAACTATATCAATTACATAAATAGTGGCTATATGAAAAAAATTACACAGTAACGAGATAGAAAATCATCGGTAAATCCTGAATAGAAATTGGATATCAGTAACTGTACCAATTATAGTTACAAGTTATTTTTTGTACCTAGCTATTAAATAATTTTTCTGGTACAGTCATTAGGAGAAGCGAGCGTTATATTCCTAGCTAGTAGCAATGTAAGACCAAACTTTTCTGTGTCATTACTAGACAATCACTAGATCCAACTTTTGCTCGGGTATTTTTTGTTCGTGTAGAATTACAGTTTTTGTGGGATGAAACTTTGAAAAAAATCGGTTTTTTTTAAAGCGAATATCGTCGAAACTATAAGAGAAAGAAAAAAATTGTTCAAAGTGAAAATTGAATAATTTTAAGAATACTTTAGAACTAATAAAAAATTTAATTGTTTATTTATTGTATTTATTGTATTTATTATATTTATTATATTTATTGTATTTATTGTATTTATTATATTTATTGTATTTATTGTATTTATTGTATTTATTGTATTTATTGTATTTATCGTATTTATTGTATTTATCGTATTTATTGTATTTATTGTATTTATTGTATTTATTGTATTTATTGTATTATGTATACCGCCAACCCCATCTCTATTTAAAAAAATTTTTTATTATAGTTCTAAAGTACTCTTGAAATCTAGTTCTGAATCCGATTCTGAATTTAGTTCTGATTACGGCTCCGGATCCAGTTTTGAATCCAGTGCTGAATTCAGTTCTAAATTCAATTCTTAATCCAAATGTGCCATTATGGACTTGTTCGGAATGGACTTCAGTCAAAATAATTTAGCTATTCCTTATATTTCTATAATGTTTTCTAGGGAAAACGGAATCATTCCCATTGGAATCTAAACCAAACATGTCCATAATAGCAGCTAGTACTGGAAATCGATTATGTATTAACATAACTTGTTAAAAATTATAAAAGTGAAAGATTTTTCGAAAAGAATTATAATTTTATTGGTCATATCTTAATGATAGTCATAGCTTCAATTATTGGTCAACATCTAATGAATTTCCGCACTTTATCACTTTATTATCACTTTATATTAATACATAATGGGCATCTACATTTTAATTCTGTCTTCAAGATACATATTGTGGATCTGTTTGACATAGATTTCAGTTGAAACAATTACGTTTCTCTTATAAACAACAACAGAAATATGGGAGATAACTTAAAGATTTCGGTCGTAATTGATTCTGAACGAGTTTATAATACGTTCCATCACATAATAATATTGAAATTTTCTATTTTACTACGAATAATTCTTTCATCTTATTAACAGAATGACGGTGCTTCTAAGAATATATTTGAAAATACACTTCACCCTCTGCAAACTGTGGTAAGTAATAATAAACACATGATTGTCCTAGTATTTACAATACGTATATGTCGCATATTATTATACTACCATAAATTAAGACTCTATCAGTATACTATGATATTGAAAAAATGTTAATGACTTTAACGGAGAAAATGGCAGTTCTTCCGTCGGACAAAATCATACCTCTACCACTATTTCGATTTATACTTATCTAATGTGGATGTTTCTTAATTGGACATACAATTATTCAAATGTCCCAGCCAACACTGAGTAACAGTTATGTAATTGTTACTTGGTGTTTTCTGGAGTGCTTCCTTTCCATTCAGCCTGAAAATAATTACGAAGATAAAGATTCCAACAATAGAAATGAAAATAAATTATGTTTCAAAGATGGAGATCCCGAAAAACCTCTTAGCCGTGATAACGTAGAAAAAACAAATTTCAAAGAACATTTCAACAATAAAAATTGCTCTAATAACGAATAAAAATCATATTTCAAGATATACGAAAAAGAAAATTCCAAAAATCGCGTAAAAATATCAGATTTCAATGACGTAAATGAAAAAAAAGAAAAATAGTTTCGGTCTTGTTCTGAATCCAATTCTAATTCCAGCTCTGAATTTAGTTCTAAATCCGATTCTGAATGCAGTTCTGGACACGATTTTGAATTCAGTTCTGAATCCAATGTTGAATCAAATTCTGAACACGGTTACGGATCCAGTTCTGAATCCAATGCTGTCTCCAGTTCTAAATGGAATTTTGAATTCAGGTGTGCCTCATGTACATGTTCGGAACGGATTCCAGCCAGAATAACGGAATTATTCCGATTAGAACCCAATTCGAACATGTCCATATCACCTTTGTACTGGAAATCAATTGTGTATTAACGCAATTTGAGAAAAATTACAAGAGTGAACGATTTTACTACAGAATTTATAATTTTATTAGTCATATCTTCATGGTGGTCATAACTTTAGTTATTAGTCAACATCTAATAAATTTGTGCACTTTTGTCATTTTTATCATTTTGTGTTAATACACAAAATAGGTCTGTTACGTCCTGGTGAAGAATGTAACGTGACGAAAACCCTCGACCATACACGCAGATCGAGCAACGAGCCAGCAACCAGAAGAGTCGTTTTACACGCGTGTCGACGTACGGCGAGTGGTTCTTTTCCGATCAGAGAACCGAATTTCTATCGCGGTACGGACTAAGAGCGAATAATCGAAGGGAAAGGGGATTGAAAAAATGAAAATTAAATTTGGAATTTTAGATAACACTAATTAATTACATTTATTTCTCGTGGCTAGTTACAATTTTATCCTCCGCGATTCATTACAAATCGAAAGGTTACAGTAATAATAAAAAAATTATGGGCTACATATGTGTGAATGTGTGAGTATGCGTGTAGGTGTATGGAGTGTGGAAAGTTTGTCTTCAGAATTTATATGGGGTGTAGGAGACAAGGGAGAAGATGGGTCTCGAAGGATGAAATTAAATTTTGGACTTATCGGAATTATTACAATTAATTAACGCGGCAGGAATGACAAGAAAAGGAAGAAAAAGAAAAACAATGAAAAACTTGCAGAACTTACTTTCGGTGATAACCTTTATCAAAATGTGGGTTGAAGACAGTCGATGGGTCCAGTTGGTTCGTGGGCGGTGAGATTCTAAGAGATTCTCTAAGCTTGGTGCGCTGACTCGATTGGGATGAGCTTCCCACAAGACTCGCGAAAATATAGAAAATTTGCGCGGAAGAAAGAAAGAAATATATCGCTTGATCGTGGCAAAAGCCCTTGTATAGAAATACTCAAATGTCTGTGACAGTACTTGGTGACGGATAAAAACTCGAAGAGTAAGAGAAGAGTAAGTACAGTGTGTTGTGAATGCTTCGTCCACAGCGCGGGGTCGCGGTTTTATAGGATATCAGCTGGAGATGGTTTGGTAGGAAAAATGTGAAATTTCGGGGATACTAAGTTGGATTCGTTAAAGGAGGAAGGTATAGGATAATGTTGCAGCCAGTAATAAGCGAGGAAATAGGAAGATTTCTTTCGCTGAGGTTATGGGTGGAGAAAATCGTACATTTAAAAGAGATGGTTATTAGAGGATTTTAAGGTAGTGTTGGAATCTTTGGATAGGGCGGAAGAGGATTATGCAAGTTAGAAAAAATAACGGATATTTTTGTTTATTCGGCGGTTTCTTTTGATTTTATGGATAAGGTCCAGTGGCTTCTTTTGATCTTATGAATAAGGTCCGGCGGAATATGCTTTGAGGATTAGGAGGTTTTTGGTTCCGTATTTCCCTGGGTTATCTGGAATTATCGTTGGAATTTTTATTGGGAAAGACGGGAAAACCGATTATAATTTGGAACTGTTTGTCGGGTGCCGATAGGAGGAAGGAAAGATAAATTGTATGAGTTACGTCCGTGCAGGACGTAACAGGCCTACATCTGTGATAAAATTTTTAGCGAAGAAAATCATAGAGTAGAATTCACAGAAGTAGAAACTATTCATCAAAAATTTAGTATAATTTGTAAAATGCATATTTTTTAATATAAAATATATAATATTTCTTACAGCATTATTAAACGAAAACTACTGAATATGTTTTGGCTTAAGATTCTTGATCAGTCTCAGCCAAAAACTTCACGTTGATGGTGGCTACATGATTGTAAGCGACAAAATGATGAACTATAAGATTCACAAAGTGCAAACTATTGTTATAAGTTAAAGTGAAAGAAAATATACTTGTCTCTGTCTAACTTATTGCACTAGTGCAAAGTTCATTGGAAACGAACAAATCTAATGATACAGACGACCAATTTTTTCTTGCGAACTATAGCGTTATTACTGAGTATAGTACGTGCATATCATATATACAATTATGAAAATATGGAAAGGCTCCAAATACTGCGCTTATTGTGATAATGTGTATAAGCAGTTATTCGGTCATATATGTCACCGTGTCACACCGTTGATTTTTCTGTCAAAATGAGGCGATTTGTCACATTCATTTTGCAATTATGTAATAAATTATTTCGATAAAAGAGAAGTATTTGAAGCTTCACAAGTGTGTAGAATATATCATTTTAATGATATATATTTTTATTTGGCTGTAGTTCTCAGGAATTTTAAGCAGAGTTTTCCTCACGTTATCAATCCAATATGATCGTAATGATCGATTAAGAACCTTAAGTCGGAAAATATTTTATTTACTTAAATTTTTAGTAAAGAAATTATATGAATTATTTACTTGTTTGTTGTAGAAAAAAGTGGTTGATTATCTGTTATCCTTACGTAGACTGCCCTTGGAAACTATAAAATTGGTACGTTTGATTAATTTTATATAATATCTAGCGTACTTGATATATACAGAGTACTAACTCGTACTGTACACGCACCGAAGTTAATGCTGTCCGTATATCCGTGTGACTCGCACACGATGACGTGTCACTCACACACTGCTGCCTGTAGATGAGGCACAAGCAGCACGGAATGGCGGAGGGGGCTAGTGGTATACAATGGTCGGACGGCTTGGAGAGAGAATAGTGGTGGGAGTCGCGGCGATCTTATCATCCTTTATCGCAGACATAAGAGCGAGAGAGACAGCATTATGAGACGTGGCGGCCAGAAATGCTATCCTAAAATATGTGCAACCCCAGGGTGGGCCATTTTAATCTCCCCACCTGAATTTCTCGTAATCTAAGTCAGATAGAGAAAAATGGTCCAGACAAAAGTAGAAGGGGACAGAGGGGGTCACGTAATGGTACCAAGGGCCTTGACCTTGAACTCGATTTTCAAGGTTATTTCAAGGTCAAAGTGATTTTTTTAAATGAGAACACCTATTTTTGACCCCGGATTTGAAAAGAGCGGGAAATTTTACGTTCAAAATGATATGTTTATCAAGGTCATGGCAAGGTCGAATGAAGGTCAGGTTTGCGAATTTTGATTTCCCAATTGAATATATCGGAACCTAAGCCAAATACGTAAAATTGGTTCAGACAAATGTTAAAGGGGGCCGAGGGGGTCACCTATCTGTACTCTGATCTTGACCTTGAACTCGATTTTCAAGGTTATTTCAAGGTCATAGTGATTTTTCAAAATGGGAATCACTATTTTCGAGGGTTTCTTTAACTGTATTAACCTTACTTTTAGCGCTACCCAGAAATAGGTATGCCTATTAACATTTTCCTCAAAAAAATAATTATTACTGCGCATGCGTAAGTATCGTACTAACTAATAACTTAAACCATAACCCAACGCAACCCATAATCCAAAACGAGCCCATAACGATAATCGGACCAATAACCATAACCCAACCCATAACCCATA
This sequence comes from Odontomachus brunneus, assembly GCF_010583005.1. Classification (NCBI taxonomy): domain Eukaryota; kingdom Metazoa; phylum Arthropoda; class Insecta; order Hymenoptera; family Formicidae; genus Odontomachus; species Odontomachus brunneus. The sequence continues at coordinate 313,517 of NW_022639652.1, forward strand.
TCCAAGTAAAGACGGCGACTCCATAATGATTGCGAAAAAAACAATGAATATTAAAAATCCTTAGTACGTACATGTCTCATGAATATTTTGAATATCTCTCTCATAAAAACATACTTTGTTTAGTTGTTACATCAATTTGATTTTTCATAGTCATAAAGTACGATTCAATAATTCTTCGATTCTTCTCTTTTTTTATAGTTTGTAAAATTTCGATTAACATTGCATTATCTACAATTTGTTAAGGTGAAGAACAGCTCTAAAAATGGCTGACTATCAGCCCGATGACATTGTTGATATGATAATGGTGTTAGGCGAAAGTCATAATAATTATCGTGCTGCAGCAAGACTTTACGCTGAACGCTTTCCAGATAGACGACACCCAGATCATAGGACAATAAGTACATTAACTGAAAGAGCTCGTGGTGGACATATGGTTCGCCATCGCAGGCGCCACGAATACGACGAAAATGATGCTCGTGTTCTGACTGTTCTTGCAATCGTTCACCTTGATCCTCATATCAGCAGTCGCCGAGTTGAAAGAGAAATTGGCATACCTAGAAGAACCTTTTTGAGAATTCTTAAAGTCCATAAATATCATGCTTATCATTTAACTTTAGTT
>NW_022639652.1:314409-314629 GCF_010583005.1 Odontomachus brunneus
TATTTACATTTAATTAGAGATCGGTTACCTGAATTGATGGAAGATGTCGATTTAGAAACGCGACGAAGAATGTGGTTCCAGCAAGATGGTGCACCACCATATTTTGCACGAATCGTACAGGCTTTCTTGAATGAAAATTACTATGGGAGATGGATTGGACGAGGCGGTCCGGTTAATTGGCCTGCTTGTTCACCCGATCTCACATCCCCAGATTTTTTTT
>NW_022639652.1:314686-315253 GCF_010583005.1 Odontomachus brunneus
AACCTTGAAAATCGAGTTCAAGGTCAAGATCAGAGTACAGATAGGTGACCCCCTCGGCCCCCTTTAACATTTGTCTGAACCAATTTTACGTATTTGGCTTAGGTTCCGATATATTCAATTGGGAAATCAAAATTCGCAAACCTGACCTTCATTCGACCTTGCCATGACCTTGATTAACATATCATTTTGAACGTAAAATTTCCCGCTCTTTTCAAATCCGGGGTCAAAAATAGGTGTTCCCATTTAAAAAAATCACTTTGACCTTGAAATAACCTTGAAAATCGAGTTCAAGGTCAAGGTCCTTGGTACCATTATGTGACCCCCTCTGTCCCCTTCTACTTTTGTCTGGACCATTTTTCTCTATCTGACTTTACAAGAAATTACAAGAAATTCAGGTGGGGAGATTAAAATGGCCCACCGTGTATATATATAATCTGAATATTCCGACGTTGTGAAATGTGCGATAAGATTACGGTGCCATCTCGAAAAATATTCGTCAACTAATTTTTCGCTCTATTTTATCATAATTGTCGGAATACCTAACCGCATGTCCTCATAAACTTTTCT
>NW_022639652.1:315263-327338 GCF_010583005.1 Odontomachus brunneus
ACAAGAAATTACAAGAAATTCAGGTGGGGAGATTAAAATGGCCCACCGTGTATATATATAATCTGAATATTCCGACGTTGTGAAATGTGCGATAAGATTACGGTGCCATCTCGAAAAATATTCGTCAACTAATTTTTCGCTCTATTTTATCATAATTGTCGGAATACCTAACCGCATGTCCTCATAAACTTTTCTGCAAACTTTTCGTATCTTTTTTAGCATCAAAACTAAATTTTGAAAGTGTAGTAGTGATCTTTGAATTTTTTCTGATTGGAGCATTCACAGTTTCAGTATGTACAACCTGCAGAATGTTCGTATTAAGCAAATATTGCACTAACTGACAGCTCAAAATTTAAATTTTTATAAATTTTTTTTGTTTTTGTTATATATTGAGCAATGCTCCAATTTATTTTTGCATGTACTTTTGTTGTGTAAAAGCGCTTGTAATTCCGTGCAAGCAACTAGACATAAACTTTGCAGAAAAAATCAATGTTTTTTTACATGTCCGGCATCCCCTTAATTACACCCATGTATTTACAATATCTTTCACTATATTATGACCTGTACTTTTTGCAAACCCAAATCTATCTCCAGCTGCGAGATAACTTTCCTACTTAGCTAAGACCCAAATGGTGAATAGGATTTTTTTTCTTAGTGGCGCTATATGATTTGGATTTGCCATGACATTGCCGATTATAATTGCTAGCTCCTATATCAGTATTTATAACAAATATTAAAATATATTATATCTAATTTAACTCTCTCTCTCTCTTTGTCTCATTAATTCCACTCTTCTTAGTAAATAGATTTACGTACCTCTATAGCTCTTGCAGACATTCTAAAATGTTCCTTAAAAATGATGTCATTGTATAATGGAATTGTTACTTCATAATAATTTCTATTTTTGTTACGAACATCACGTCCTTGAATATGGAAACCATTTGGTAACTGCTCTTGCAATTCCTTTGCTAAATAGCCTACTACATTTCTGTATACAATATCATCTTCTAATAATGCCAGAATTATTGCATTATATCGATCGATTACTGATCCTTTTCTTACGGCTTAAATTTATCACAAGAAAAAGGTTATGTTTTCGCTCTACACTTCGTGACCTCCTCTGTCCCCTTCTACTTTTGTCTGGACCATTTTTCTCTATCTGACTTAGATTACGAGAAATTCAGGTGGGGAGATTAAAATGGCCTACCGTGTATATTATAGAAGTCACTCTCCTAAGTAACCTTCTAACTATTGCTCGTTGTTTATTAAAAAGTTATAATAAAACAGCTTTCATTAATACCATGTATTTTGCGACACTGCATAAATTAATGTGCACATATAAATACGCACAGTACACGCCCAGATAACGCAGATATGAATAGAAATTCATAGAGAATTTATTTTAAAGAATACCTATAGAATTAAAAAAATTAATATTTAAAGAATTCCTGAAGAATTATCCAAGTCTAATTCATTCTAAAGTATTCCTTGGAACTTTATTATAATAAATATTTCACGAATCATTATTTAGGATACTCAGAATTCGTAAGAAATTACTATTATTAGCTAATTTTATTTACATTTTATTTATATTTCATGATTACATTAGACAAATACCCCATTATAATAAACATTGGTTTATATATTTATACATAAATTTAATTAATTTAATTAAATATTATATGATAAGGTGAATTTTTACATCTAATAACAGTTAACAATTAAAAAATTTTACTAATGTAAAGATAACGAAATGGAATGTACGGGATTTTGTAGATCTCACCTCATTAACTAAGGATTATATTAACAATAAAAGTTAAAACATTTTATTAAATCATTATTTAATAAAGCCATTTATTTTATAAAAAAATTTAAATATAATAATTTATTATTTATTTTATCAAAAAATTATATTATTGTGTTAATTACACATAGACAAAATGTAAGATGTTTATATCGATTGAAATAGTAGTGTAATTCCTAAAACAACAGACTCATAGTCCAAAGATGCCTTGAATCTAAGTCCGAATCCCACCAGTACCAGTAAAAATTTTTAAATCGAATGTAACATTGGAATCACAAACAATCTAAAATTTTCAAGTAAAATACAACAAACGCTATGACATTTATAAATAGTTTCTAGTTAGGGAAAAGTAATACATATCCTATGTAAACAAATTATAAAGTATATATCTGTTGTTTTATAAGTAATTCAAAATGAATACTAATATAATAGTAATGATAATGATAATGATATGATAGTAATGATAATGATAGTAATGAATACTAATACTAATTAAAGAAGTTGTCAGAAATTCCAATTATGTTGCATATAACTTCTTTAGCCGTTCCTAAAGTATACTCTTACTAATTCTTAAAGAATTACCGTTCAAGGAAGAACAATACTTCGGGAATACTTTAGGAACTTATTGTGCTATCTAGTCGTATATGCGCGGAGGATGGGTTTTACCTCTTCGCCCGCAACCTTCCTTAAAAAACTAATCCTAACCTAACCCATCTATTGAAATATGGTAAACCGTATATACGTAACTTATCCTTTACATTTTTATACATAATTTATCAATGAAAAACTATATATGGGTAATTTTTTACATTAGGAGAGCCATCTCCGATGAGCTCCTTCTTGACATACGTTATCAAGATATTATTCCTGAATAACATTCAAAAGGTTTTATGCGTCGCTCATTGTTTGTTAAAAAGTTATTAAACATTTTTTTCTATAAATGAAACGTAATTTTTGTATACAGTATATATGGAAATATAGTAAAGAGTATATACACGCACCGACGTTAATCTATTTAACACCCAAATGTGTTGAAATTTTACGTTGATTTGAACCATTTATTTTACTACGGAAATGAGTTTTGTTGTTTATAAAGAGTACCATTTCTACCAAGTTCGATGTCGCTCTATCGAATAGCGTTGAGAAAATTAAGAAAAACCGCAATTTATGCAAAATTTTCATACAAATAAAAAAACGCATGTTTTTAGGGCTAATTTTTTCTTCTTTCACTATTTTCTCCATAAAACATGTTAATATCGCTCGGGAAAATGTCCAAAACATGTTCCCGACATTTTAACTTAAAAAATATGCTACGAGTATTTTTTTCAACAAACATTGCGGTACCAAAATGGCGGTCGATTTGAAGCATTTAATTCGAATGTCCGTTTGTATTTAGTTAGCGAAATTATTTTAGGGTCAATATTACTACAAAATTATATATTAATTTACATAATAATTACATAATAAAACAACTTCGATAACCAAATATAAACAAAAATTCGAATTAAATGCTTCAAATCGACCGCCATGTTTGTTGACAAAAATACTCATGGCATATTTTTTAAGTTAAAGTATCTGGAACACGTTTTAAACACTTTCTCAAGTGATATTAACACGTTATTATGGAGAAAATAGCGGAAAAGGAAAAAATTAGGCCTAAAAATATGCTCTTTTTTATTTTATTTTGTAAAAATTTTGCATAAATTACGATTTTTTTTTAATTTTCTTAATGCTATTTGATAGAACGACATCGAAATTAGTAGGAATGATACTCTTTATAAACAACAGACCTCATTGCCGTAGTAAAATAAATGGTTCAAATCAACGTACAATTTCAGCACATTTAGGCGTTAATGGATTAATGTCACAGACTTCTATGCACAACTAGACTGCTAACAGACCTATTCGGTTGTGATGCACAGGTTTGCACGTGCCGCCATATTTCGCGTGGGCACTTTACATAGAGTGTCCAAAATATTACATAAGGTGTTATCTTAATATTGTAAAAAGGTTGTGCTGTGTATGTTATATATACAAAAACAGATCATAAAATTTATATAAATATATTATATTATACGTTACTCACTGGAAAATAAAATTTGTTTTGTTAATCGATGTCGTTTTCTCCATGGTAATAATATTTCTCGTGTTACAAAATTTCCATGAGAAAATAGTCGAATGTTTAAATATGTCATTGTTATGGACGATATTAAAATTAATTTGTGTGATCGCTCTAAGTAATCAAGATTTTCACAATTGATATCAAAAAATATATGATTATCTAATGCAAATTTCCGTTTAACATTTAAAATTACAGTTTTTCCCAAATTGTGCGCTGTTAAATTGCGTAAATTATTAGTACACACTAATAATTGTTTTTCTGTTTCTGCTATAATTGTACATACAAATGTTGATGGAATAGTTAAACTGCCGTTGTTTCTAAAAATTTTGTATAGATGAATCGATGAATAATTATGTTCTGTACTTTGTGTTAAACTATTTGCACAAGAAACACATGTTAATGACTGTAACAATTTTTTCACTATATAACCACTTATAACCACTATATAACCACTATGTAATATAATATGTTATTCTTTAATTTTGTTATACTAGAATCAAGTGGAGTTGACATATGTAGATCATCAGTATTTATACCCACATTAATATGATTAATGTTATCAATATTATAATTGTCCATAAATATTTTACATCTACGTGTCCATTTAAATTCAAAAAATAGATCCAATAAAGTCCGTGTCAAGACCAATTTGCTGCAGTTAAAATTGTTATCGCATTTTTCATTAAAATTTGTTTCATTTCTGTACGAAATTGCATTACATTGGGATTATTATTAAATTCATACCTGCTTCTAATATGTGAGAAAAATATCTCTATATAGTCTTGAGAAAATTTATAACTTAATATGTATTTATATGACTTATTGTCATTAAAGAAGTTTTCACTTATATGCAATATTGACTTAATAGCAAGTACAAAACCATAAATAAATGTCTTTCGTCCACTTGTATATAAATTGTTGTCATTAGCATCTTTTAAACTAAATAAATACTGCATTTTAAGTTCCATAGAAGTTTTTAGCATTGGCAGATTACTTGCAAATATAGGCTTCTTATAGCTTTCTCCAAAAAGACAACGTGAATTCAAAAAATCAAACGATTGATCTATAGTATTTATAAATTCAACTGTAGCTTCACAGTTCATAAAGTCGTCAATTCCTTTTCCGTTTAAAAACATTATAGCACTTGCAACTGATGCACTTAAAGTATGCGCAACGTACTTTATCTTCATTTTATTTTGCTGCCATCTTATGCAAGATGCACTTAATTTGTTCTTAAACTTAAAAAAAAAGTAACTAAATTTTAAAAGTTAACTAGTAAAAGTTAACTTTAAAGTTAATTTTTGTTGCAAGTTATATAAATTTTCTATGAAATACCATTGGATAAGACCTGTGTCACTTTTCAGTATTTTTTTATCGCCCAAAGTATTTCTTGCAAGCTTTAGCATATGGCATGGGTCTAATATTACATATACTTTATAATCTTTGGTAGGATGCATAAAATAATTCGTCATATCTGTATATGAATTTACATATATTTTGCAGCCAAATATTTCTAACGTTCGAAGGTTTGTAATAGCACCGTCACATGTAAGGCTGCAAACTTTCACATCTGCATTACTTGCTAGAGTAAGAGCTGTTTTTATTAGTTCAGCTTGTATTAATGCTTTAATTTTATCGACAAAAAAGTATCCAATAGGCCATTTCTATTTATCATTAATTCCAACTAGCATAAACACTAAAGCTTCAGTGGTAACAGTGTCACTATCCTTCTAAATGCAATTCGTTGCCATAATTACAGTATACCATACATAATACCAATATATTTTTGACATTGCTTGTCCCACATTACTTGTTTACGAATGGCCACTGTCAATCACCAAATTACAGTCACGGTCTTCATCGTTTAACTGTTTTAATGCAGAAAACACATCACATTGGAAGCCGGGTTCTGCGTTTATAGACGTTGTCCAATTTCTCAAGGATGATGGGTGAGGCAGACAAAATCCAATATTTCTGAAATAAATGAATGCGTGTGAATGTTTTTTAAATATTAATAGCTATACATATGTACGTTAATATGTTTTATATTAAATTTTTATAACTAACCGACAGTACTGATGCGCTTTTGCAGAGTAAAAATGCAATGTTAGGGCAAATTTTTTTTTATAGTGTCCGCATATTTATAACTTTTTGGAGATTTTTTTGCAGTTCAACAGTTGATTTTTCAAGATTTCAAACGGCATGCCACTAAATTCATTACACAGTAAATGCAACACATCATCTTCGATGTTCCCCTATATAACATAAGCCATGCAAATAGGCATTCAAAAAAATGCAAAAAAGAAATATTAGTAAAGATAAAAGATACAGGATAATCAGAGAAGATATAGAGGTAAAAGCACTATGAATTTAAATACTATCATATTCTTTAAGTACATATATATGTACTTTACGCTCACCTGTTTTTTTAAATGTTTTAATAATTGTTTCAAGGAATCTATCCTTTTATCCTGTTTGCGAAATTTTTGTTGTAATATGCATACTTTGTGACGTAACATTAATTCTTTATGTGAGCTAGAAACACTTTCTGTTTCATTATCCGAACTATCAGAATGTATCTTGTTAGCAGCAGTGTGTTCCTCTGCTGAAACTACCACATATGATAATACTGGAGATGCCACATTTTGTTCCAAACATAACTCTGCATATAAATAATCTGTTGCTATGTCTGTGTTCATTTGTACATTGTCCATGTTCACAGTTTCGTTGTCAATATCCATATTCGGGTTTATATTTTCTTTATTTGTGCCTTGTTTCTCTTTTTCTTCTTGTTCCTAGAGCTCATATGATGACATAAATATTGGTGGCACAGCATTAGTTTTTAAACGTTTTACGATCGTCCTCTTGGACGATCTAAATATTCACTTTCATAAAATGTTGACTACAAATTCTACTATTTTTTGAAGATGTCCGTTGTGGTCTATTTATTGCTCTTATCCATGCTGCTAATCTTTCTTTATCCTTGAACGGAAAACTGAAACCCTTATATAAATACTACGTTTTGATTTATTTAATACGTTTTAACAAATATTTTTATTCATATTTGTAAATATGTACTGAATAATATAAGATTATTAAAATACGTAAAATATTGAATGTTGTCTTTCTTATTAGCTCTATTTCTATATCTACTCAATTTCGCCTATTTCTCTGCTCCCTAATTCTCTCACGTCTTTTTAACTTCTCCTCCTTTTTTACCTCTTTGACTTATTCTTATTACATTCCCACTTTTCGGTCATCCTGTTTTCCCCTTCTCTTACGTTCTAGCTGCGCACTCTCCAAATCTTACACGAATTTGTCCACACGAAATATGGCTGCCATCCTCACCACTATTTTTACCTCGCATCACTTTGCCTAAGCAATTTGTACAGATGTTAGCAGTCTAGTTATAGAAGTCTGTGGTTAATGCTGTATATTCGTGTGACTCGCACACGATAATGCGTCACTCACACACTGCTGTCTATAAGTGAGGTACGAGCAGCACGAAATGACGGTGGAAGATAGTGCTATAGAGGTTGCGTTCCGTTATTTACTGCAAGTACTGTCAGCACTGTCAATAGCGTTCTGAAATAGGCTACAGTACACTATGAAAGCACTTCGATGAGTTTGTGACGTCATGAATTTTGATGTCACTTTCTGTTGCGTCTATTGCAGCCAGCGAGGTAAAGCAATCACAGTACAAGATGGTTGCTTATATGGAGTTAATCTTACTCATGAAATACAGAAAGTTGAAACAACGTTGCTGAGAGGTTGAATGTTGAAATATAAATATCTTTCCAACTAAATCTATATTATTTCTTCTACATTGATTCTTTATGTTGCTACATCATTGAAACAACATTGAACAAATTATTATCTTTTGAAATTCAAGTAGAGATACTGAAAAGAAGTTTTATATCCTGTGGCGATTTCGCCAGTCACCAAAAGCCACTGATTTTGGCCGAGGAGATGAAAGGCGTCGGGCTCGTGCCTCCTTCCTCCGCGGAAAGGACGGCTGCATAGGATCGTCTTGCACGCTTTTTGTGTGCGAGATCTCGCGGTTACATCTTTTTCTGTTTTTTTGTATAAGTGCGACAGACACTGGGCAGTGAACGGGGAAAGGATTAACTGGCAAGCCGGAGGAAGCCGCGCTAGAGGGGAGCAAGGCCGCGGACGAATCCACCTTACGCCATGGACAGCGAGGGGCCTCTTACGAAACTCCGAGAGCCGCGGACGCGCTAAGCCCTGGAGAACGACCTTCGGGGGACGCCCCAAAGACCGAACCATCTCCAGGAGCCGCCGGCCGCGGACACGGGATCAATCAGTTACCGTCCGAGAAAGTCCCGCGCTTAAGAAATTAAGATTTTCGGACGCGGGCCCGCAAGGCGCCCGCAGCCGAGCGAGACTCGCACAGGATACCAAGGACCAATAGACGATAGCGGCAATCGGCGACAAGGATCGCGAGCCAAAGAAGCTCGGCTCGCGCGAAAAGCTCGCTACTGTGCGGTGCGACGCAAGCGAAAGCGGGCTGAACAAGTAAGCGAGCGAAGAAAACGAGAGAGCCGGGAGAGAGCTGGCGCGAACCCCGCATCGAGAGAGAGAGAGAGAGCGAGCGACAAGCCAGGAGGACGAGCGAGACCGACGCCGGAAGGAATTGGTGAGCGGATCACAGCCACGTCCACGCGATAGATCTCGCGTAATTCGATTTTGAGAGGAGGTCGCCGCGTCTCGACGACACTCCCGGAAGCAACTGGTCACACTTATCTCTAAATACCGCGAAGATTCTCTTGCGCGAAGATTCTCTTGAGAGATCGGCTCTCGTCTCGTAACTGCCGTCTTTCTCGCATTGCCGCGGCCGCGGAATACCGTGGCGCACAGTCAATTATAGCGTGTCAATTTTGTGAATTCTGTCATTCGTTAATAAAGGCGAGTACGCGTTCTCGCCGAATGTAGCGTTGCGTAAGTTAGAATGGTGTCGTGAAAAGCATCGTCGTCGCATGCGTGATTATATGAGATCCGTTCAGTGTGAAATATTATTTGAGTAAGTTATCGTGAACGACTCGCGGTCACGAATCTCGCGTTGCGCATTAGAGCTCTCGTATGAGAGTCTTGTTACAATCGGTTTCCATAGCATTCGAGACGAATATTTAGAGCTGGGAATCGCCCGTCTAGCGCCAAACTTTTGCGTAACATTCGGTTTAGGGCGGCACGTCTGCCGCGGAGAGAGAACCTCGCCGACTATCCTCGCGAAGAGGCGAATCCACGCCGACGTTCGGCTTCCGGGAGCCCGAAGCGAGCGCGCTTATGTCGGCTTGACCGACCCCTTTCTTACGCCGATTTAATAAAGGCGATATTGTTAGTGTTATTTGTGAATTATCATTCCATCCTCAACCACTCTCGTCTCCTCTCACGCATCGAAATCGATGACCAAGTTGCAAGTCAAAGAACCTACGCTAACGCTACTCTACCAATTCGGTAAACTGAGCAGCCAGTAGAGTCGGCTGTCGCCGCTTCGCGGGGACGAGGTTTTGCCCGTTTTCCTCGCGTATCTCGCACGCGGGAGAGAAATACGGTCACAATCCTTTTAAATGACGCATTGAAGTTTTTCGAAAATCAAGGATTTCATCGAAAAATGTTTCAAATAAATTGTATAGTCTGATGATGTTATTCATTTTGACTTTGCTAAATTCATGTCAAGTTTACATTTAATTCTTTCAGTAGAATTACATGGTTCCTTTAAAATAAATCGATTTCTTTAGTTATTCTGCGTATTGAGAGAAAATAATCGAAATGTGAATATCCGAAATATTTTACATTATATCCTGATATTTTTCAGTACAAAATATGAAATATTTTATTAACTATTATGTTAAACTATTATATAAGGTGTAGTAAAAAGAAATCCATTATTTTTCCAATAGATGGCTTTAGTAATGTGTATCTCGCGTTGTATAAGTGCGATCGGTTTACGCTAGATGGTGTTAGAAAGATAAGATTTCGTACTAAAAAAACTTCTCAGACAGTTGTGACAGTTGATTGTTTGACTCAGTATTGTTTGAGCGCGCGTCAAAGATGGACACCAGCAAAGAGAAAATACGCCATATTTTACAGTTTTTCTTCGATAAAGGCGAAAACGCAAGCCAGGCGGCTGAAAATGTGAATAGTGTTTATGGTCCTGATACTGTAACAGCCAATCACGCGCAATTTTGGTTTCGTCGATTCCGTTCCGGTAATTTTGATGTCAAAGATGCACCACGCTCTGGAAGGCCAATTGTCGAAAATGTCGATAAAATAATCGTCGAGTCCGATCGTCATGTAAGCACTGTTTCGATTGCCCAGGAGCTAAACATTGCACAAAAAACCGTTTGGAACCACTTGAATAAGGCTGGATAGAAAAAAAAGCTCGATGTATGGGTGCCACGAGTTAACGCAAAAAAACCTCATGGACCGAATTTCCATCTGCGAATCGCTGCTGAATCGCAACAAAATCGACCCATTTCTGCAGCGGATGATGACTGGTGATGAAAAGTGGGTCACTTACGACAAGCGAAAACGGTCGTGGTCGAAACGCGGTGAGCCGGCGCAAACGGTGGCCAAGCCAGGATTGACGGTCAGGAAGGCTTTGCTATGTGTTTGGTGGGATTGGCAGGGAATCATCCACTATGAGCTGCTCCTCTACGGCCAAACTCTTAATTCGGACCTGTACTGTCAACAATTGGACCATCTGAAGGAATCAATCGTCTAGAAGCGGCCAGCTTTGGCCAATAGGAGAGGAATTGTGTTCCATCAGGACAACGCCAGGCCACACACATCGATAGTGACTTGCCAGAAGCTCCGGGAGCTTGGTTGGGAGATTCTTATGCATCCACCTTATAGTCCGGACCTGGCACCAAGTGATTACCATCTTTTCCTGTTTATGGCGAATGATTTTGCTGGTGAAAAATTCGCCTCAAGAGAAGCTTGTGAAAATCGACTGTCCCAGTTTTTTGCCAATAGGGACAAGGGTTTCTATAAAAGAGACATAATGGAATTACCTTCAAAATGGCAACAAGTTATCGAACAAAACGGTGCATATTTGGTCTAAATTGGATCATTCTAACTATGCTAAATAAAGCCTTCAATTTTATGCAAAAATAATGGATTTCTTTTTACTACACCTTAACTGTTCAACAATTTTATTTTAAAATTTTTATACGTTGAATACCAAAGAAAATCGATCAGTATTCTTAATTTTTGGATACTAGTATTTCAATAAATCTGTAAAATCCAATCTTAGCATAGAAGACTACCAACAGAAAAAGAACTTTCTGATGCTAAACGCGACCAATGTCAATATTTGACAATATTAAATTTCACCATCTACAAGACATTGCAATTCAGCGGACATTAGACGTTTCTACAATGTCATTTCAACGTTGAATTTACATTTTAAATGTTAATGCAACATTTCAATGTCGCAACGCAACGTTTCTGAAATGTTGATTCAACGTTTTTGTGCTGTATGGGATATTTTTATGACGTCATAGCGTTAGTACTCGCAGTAAATAAAAGAACGCGCCCATAGAATCGTCGGACGGCTTGAAAGGGAGTAGTGGCGGGAGTCGCGGCGATCTTCCATCCTCTATCGCAGACGAAAGAGCGAAAGAGATAGCAGTGAGATGTGGTCGTCAGAAATGCTGCTCTAAAATACATGTGACGTACATTAAGAAAACGCTCAACTTACACTTTTTCATCTATATGTGAGAAATACGCGGTGTCCCAATAATTATTTCGCTCGCTCGAATGTCCATGCATTTGTTCTTGTTAGCAAGGAAATTACTGTAATGTAAAAGGAGATTTTGGGGAAGGGTTTTCAGGAGGCTTCGACAAGTGCTTCGTAATAGCTGCTCTTGAAAAAAAATAAATATTAGATTTATTTCAATATTGAATACTACATCAACATAGAATACTGCAACAATACAACGCTTGTATAAATTGTCGAAGTAGAATATTTTTACTTTTAATGTTGCATAAACACGCGAGATATAGTTATTTCATATTTTACATGTTCGAGTATCATTCCATCGTTATAAAATTTAGTGGCCTTGAAAAGGGCCGATTTTTGCGCCTGTTTCAAATAATTACTGCTCCTTATTACTATGAATACAGA
>NW_022639652.1:327414-327878 GCF_010583005.1 Odontomachus brunneus
GGTTTTCAGGAGGCTTCGACAAGTGCTTCGTAATAGCTGCTCTTGAAAAAAAATAAATATTAGATTTATTTCAATATTGAATACTACATCAACATAGAATACTGCAACAATACAACGCTTGTATAAATTGTCGAAGTAGAATATTTTTACTTTTAATGTTGCATAAACACGCGAGATATAGTTATTTCATATTTTACATGTTCGAGTATCATTCCATCGTTATAAAATTTAGTGGCCTTGAAAAGGGCCGATTTTTGCGCCTGTTTCAAATAATTACTGCTCCTTATTACTATGAATACAGAAATGCGGCCCGTTTCTGCTATCATCGTCCGCTTTCTTTCGTTCGTTGTTTGCGAGCGGAAAGCATGTTTATCTATTGTATCGCATTGGTCGCATGCTACGTTAAATATATATATATATATATATATATATATATATATATATATATATATATATATATATAT
>NW_022639652.1:330798-344807 GCF_010583005.1 Odontomachus brunneus
TATCCACCTCCTCTCTCATCTGTATAGGAATTCGACGGGGAACCTGTTTTATGGGGGAAGAGTCTTGCACATTTATAACATGATCGACTATATTACAATTTCCCGCGACAACATCTTCGGAAAACACATCTTCAAATTTTCTCAGAAAACTAGTAAAGATTTCTTTTTCCGAAAAATTTAAATTCTGGGAATTTTCATTATAAAGTTCCCTCAAGGAAGCCGGAGCTTCTTCGGAAGACAACTCAATACGAGCCACCCTCTCAATTTGGTCAGAAATACCAAAAACATTCTCGAAGATACGTTCCAAATTAACAATCTTTAAGAAATCTGCTCCCAGAAGACAATCATCATCCATTTCCGCAACAAACATTGGTACTTGAATCAAATATTTTCCTAATTCTACCTTTACTTCAACTCGAAATTCTACAGGGACTTTTTCCCCAGTGGGATATCTAAGATTAAAATGTTTTGAAGAAATCTCTTTCTTTCCCTTCGAGACAAATTTACTATTTAAAATCGAGACATCGGAACCCGTATCAACTTTAAAAGAACATTTTTTTCCATCTAATTTTCCTTTAAACACGAAATAATTAAAATTTGTCTTAATTCTATTAACCTTCTTAATAATAGAACGCTCAACATTCGGGGAATAATTTTCATGAGCCGAACCCTCCCCGTAGAGTTCGACTAAGCCGCGTTTCCCTTCCCACTAGGACAATCAGAACGAAAATGCCCAGTCCCTCCACAGGTCCAACATTCCCCGCGACTGGCGCTAAATTTTCGACCACGCGGATCCCCTTTCGAGCCTTTTCTATCTTTCCCATTTTCCTTACTCCTTTCACCATTCTCCCTTTTACTCCCGTGCGCGCCCTCCTTTCTTTCCCAAAAATCTTCATTAAAATTTTCCCTCCTTTTTTCGAAATTCCCCCCTTGAATAATTTTTATCGTTTTGGCCCTTTCAATAGCCGAATTTAATGATACTACATTTTCGAGCTGAAGAGTTTGTTTGACAAATTTATCAGAAATCGCAGAAATAAACTGCGCACAGGCAATTTTATCAAGAGTCGTGTACAAGCACTCGGGATACGCAAGACGCGATAGTCTTTCAAGCTCCAATCCCAGTGCAGCCAAATCCTCCCCAAATTTCTGTTTACGATTTGTAAATTGAGCATAATAATTTTGAAATTGAAGCCCCTCCCCAAATCGTAACTCAAGCTTCGATTTTAGTTCCGCGAATTCGAGACTTGCGACATCGTGTACTGTTTCTAGTACGGAACGCGCTTTTCCCCGCAGACAAGATGCAAGTGCAACGGTCTTAGTTGCGTCGCTCCACCGGTTCGAAGACGCAATCAAATCGAATTGCACGAAAAATTCTCGTAACGGAACTGACCCATCATACGTATCCGTCTTTAATTTAAAACCGTACTCCGCGCGCGCGTCTTCCTCATTTGCATGTCGCGAATCCGAATCCCTACACGCTCTAACAACAGATTGACTTATCTGGTTTTCCCGTAACCGGAGAAGCTCATCCTCATGTTGTTGCAGCTTCGCTGAGAGTTCCGCCTCCCTCTGAGTCTGCTCATGACGCTCCTCGCGTAGCCGTCGGATCTCGAGGAGAACATCCTGCAGCGTTACCGTCTCCGCCGACGCAAGCTCTGAAGCCTGCTCTCGAGCCTTTCTCCTGGTCACAGGCATCCCAGCCTCCTCCTCTGCAGGCGTGATTCTCGGGCTTATTTGTGTCGGCGTCCTTGATAACATTCCTTTCGCTCGTTGCTCGTTGTTCGTCGTTCGGATCCCGGACGAGCCCCCAAAATGTTACGCCTCGTCTCACACTCGCGCTCGTGATCGCGGGGTCACGCGATAAGAAGTCAAACACTCTTTAGGAAAACTAAGAAGGAATTTAATGCTGCTGGCTATGTACAAACTCGTCGATGTAAGATTATTATATTCCTGAATATCAACGAAGAGATGCGTCGCATGTCCGAACGGTTTGACAGCTCAGGACCATCTCTAACGAACACAACCGCGTAACAACGCGGTTGTCAAGGAGAGCGCTTCGCAGCTGCGGGCTGCAATGCACCCGGCGTCCGACGCAAACGTAACAATATATATATATATATATATATATATATATATAAGTAGAAAAATATAAGTAGAACAGATAATAGTGAACAAATATTGTAGAGGTCATTTTTCAAACAATCACGTAAAATTTCGAGATATTAATTAAAATAGTTGGGCAAATCAGAACGCGCGACGCGGCAGATGGGCCTATCTCATAAATCGAGAGGTGGGAACTACGTCTTAGATCTGACACTGCGTGATAGGTCCGCGAGCAATTGTCCATTTTCTTTGCCGGCCGCGGCGAGCCGTATATCCCGCCTGCCGCTTCACGCGCTTTGATATACCCAACTATTTTAATTAATATCTCAAAATTTTGCGTGGTTGTTTGAAAAATGATCTTTACAATATTTGTTCACTTTTATCTGTTATACTTTTCTTGTTGGACATCTTATGCGGGACACTCTGTATATATTGACGCGCGAGTCCGCTTGAAAAACAACGAAAGAATTGTCCGCTTTTTCATGTTCTAACAAGCGTGTGCATGCACAAGCGGACTCGTGCGTCGATATATACAGAGTGTCCGGTAACTGATCGAGTCGTGTACGGGCGGAGTAACGTATACGGGTCGCTTGTTACTCCGCCTCGAAATCAGCTGTTTACTCATCTCTTGCTAAGAAGTAAACCATTTCTTTTAAACACAGAGCCTATTCTACCGCTTCTCTTGAGCTCATTCGTTTATACATTTTAATTAATTACGGAATAAATATTGAGAAAATTTCAAAATGGTATATAACTTTTATGATTATTTTGATTCGTTTTATCCGTACGGCGATTGCTCGATCAGTTACCGGACACCCCGTATATTCAACGTAGCATTCGACCAATGCGATGCAATATACAGGGTGTCACATAACTGGTAGAACACCTGTTAGGGGTAGGTAGGAAGTGCAATTTGGAACTGAAAGTTGCTCTTCCATTTTTGGTTCCGACAATTAGTTAACAAGATATTAATTAATTAAGTCTGCCAATTTCTTAGCGCCCTGAGTGAGCGTTCAGGGACGCAGGACGCCATGGGCTCCTCAAGGGCCCTGCTTGTCCGTTTTTCTCCTCTTTTTGTACACCCACATTAAAATCATTCACGATACTCAACCATCGACATGCAAAAAACATTCAAGTCACCTATGCACTCGAAGGAAACATACCACACATGCCCTCCCCCTTCAGCACATAAAGTGCAATCACTCCGCTCACTCGCACTAAAAACTTTCAAATTATCCATGCATTCATAACCGCACACAAAAACACCCATACATCAATTCTACACATTGAAAACTTGCCACCTTCTATCCCCGGTTCAGGCAGCCTTCACACACCTACTCATTTACTCATCCATATTTATTCCCCTGTGATACAAAAAAGGGGAGAAAAACAGATAAGCAGGACCCCTGAGTAGTCCACGGGGCTCTACGGTCCTGAGTGTTCACACAGGGCGCTAAGGGATTGGCAGACTTAATTAATTAATATCTCATTAACTAATTGTTGGATCAAAAAATGAAAGAGGAACTTTCAGTTCCAAATTTCACCCTCTATCTACCCTTAATGAGTGTTCTACCAATTGTAGGACACCCTATATAAACATGTTTTCCGCTCGCGAACGAATGAAAGAAAGCGGATGATGATAGCAGAAATGGGCCACATTTCCGTATCCATAGTAATAAGGAGCAGTAATTATTTGAAACAGACGCAAAAATCGGCTCTTTTCAGGGTTACCAAATTTTATAACAATAGAATGATACTCGAAAATATGAAATAATTATATCTCGCGTGTTTATGCAACATTAAAATTAAAAATATTCTACTTCTTATACAAGCGCTGTATTGTTGCAGTATTCTATATTGATGCAATATTCTATATTGAAATAAATCTAATATTTATTTTTTTTTTTCAAGAACAGCTATTAAAAAGCATTTGTCGAAACCTCTTGAAAACCCTTCTCCAAGATGTCCTTTTACATTATAGTAATTTCCTTGCTAACAAGAAGAAATGCATGGACGTACGAGCGAGCGAAATAGTTATCGGGACACCTCGTATTCCTCATGTATAGACGAGACAGTGTGAGTCGAGCATTTTCGTAGTGTGCGTCACACGTATTTTAGGACAGCATTTCTGGCGACTACATCTCATAATACTATCTCTTTCGCTCTGTGAAAGAAGATGGAAGATCGCCGCGACTCTTACCATTACTCCTTTTCAAGCCGCCCGACGATTCTGGACGCGTTCCTTTATTTACTGCGAGTACTGACGCTATGACGTCATGAAAGTATACTGCTACTAGCGTTCCGTTTTAATTTTGAGCACTGTCGAGATGCTGCAAAGTTACAAATTGGAACGAACCATAGTATGCTTCATGCTATGTTTATAGTTTGAATGTTCGTGCATTTGTTTACAAACATGAGTGAAAACTCAAATACCAATATGACTATAATTGCATTAATTGCAAGTATAATAAGAGAATACATAGATAACGAGTCATGTGAAAACGATTCAGACGTAGAAATAATAAAACAGTAAGGACATAATAAAAAAAGACAATAAATATTTTACAAAGACATAATTAAATCCTAAATACTTTAAACTTAATAAATTTATAAATCTATATTACAAATTATTTATATATCTTCATATGTAAAAGTAAATAATAGTTAAACATATGTAAAATATAAATAAACAAAAATATTCATATATATAACAATCATAATATATAACATAAAGTTAAACTAAAAATCAATAATCCTTATCATTTCGAGCTCCTTCCGCATCCTCCGAATTTACACATATTATATATGATTCGTTAATCTTACTATCAATTAACTCATATAGGACACAAACGTTGAATCAACATTTCAGAAAAGTTGCGTTGCGACATTGCAATGCTGCATCAACATTTCGAAATATAAATTCAACATTGAAAAAACATTGTAGAAACGTCTAATGTCCGCTGAATTACAATGTCTTGTAGACATTGAAATTTACCATAATATCGTCAAATATTGACTTAACATTGGTAGTTTTTAGTGTCAGAAAGTTCTTTTTACAACTGTTGATAATTTTCTACCCAAATAGCAGACTCACGTCAAAATGACGTCAAAAACTAGTCATAACTGGTCAATTGAGGTCATGTGACTAAATAACGACGTTTTTAACACGTCTTTTTTTGGCGTCTTAATGACATTTTTGTACAACGTCTTAATGACGTAATATTGACGTTTAGAGACGTCATAAAACGTCATTAAGTCGTCTCATAATGTCGTTATCGGCCTGTGACATTAGACCGTCATTTTGACAATACTTTTACGACATTTTTGATCATTGCTTGGTCATTTTTCGTCATGAACTAACCAGATTTGGACGTCATTTTGACGTGAGTCTGCTACCTGGATATGCCAAGATTAGATTTATTGAAACACTAGTATGCAAAAATTAAGAATACTGATCGATTTTCTTTGTTATTTAATATATAAAAATATTAAAGTAATGTTGTTAATAGTTTAATATATAATAAGTTTAATATATAACTAATATATAATAGTTTATAATAGTTATAATAGTTATATATATTATATATTTATAATAGTTTAATATATAATAGTTTAATATATAACTATTATATTTAACATATAATAGTTTAATATAATAGTTAATAAGATATTTCATATTTTGTACTGAAAAATATCAGGATATAATGTAAAATATTTCGGATATTCACATTTCGATTATTTCCTATCAATACGCAGAATAACTAAAGAAATTAATTTATTTTAAAGGAAACATATGATTCTACTTAAAAAATTAAATGTAAACTTGACATGATTTTAGTAAAGTCGAAATGAATAGCATCATCAGATTATACAAATTGTTTGAAGCATTTTTCGATGAAATTCTTGATTTTTAAAAAATTTCAATGCGTCGTTTAAAAGGATATGTTAGGTTTTGGGCCAAATAAATAATGTCGTTTGTGTAAATAGCTTTAATTATAACAAGGAAATAAACGTACACGCAGAGAGCGCACACAGACACATGAACCACATGAAAAATGTGTAATGCAAAGTGATTGTTTGTACCAAGGACAAATTGTGGCGTCTCAGTAAGCGAGACGCCACGCGAGATGCACACGGCATTTAAAATAACGGGGGATTCCTTATATGGAGCACACCATACAGTGAAGGAGCACCGCATTTCTGAGAAGCGCGAGCCGCGTGATGAAATTCGGGAAAGCACGAGACTTTTCGAGGAAATAAAGCTCACCTACACGCACACATGGAAAGAACGCTCCTATAAATAGAGAGCATGGTGGGTGGACTTTTAATTCGCTTCCATCATCCGACGACAATACATCTCCTTAAAGGAGAGCCTTGGTGGAAGAGATATAAGGACGCTCCTTGCGAAGAGTTACAAACTCCTTCGAGGAGAAGATCCGGATGACACGCTCGTTGCGGAGAGTATGTTTGCAGCGTAGCCGTACAACGCAGCAGCTCTTAAGCTGCCGTTTCGGACGTCGAAGGCGCAGCATCTGCAGCAACTTCGGAGCCACCACGGATGCAGTACACGCGTCGCAGCAGCTCCGTAACTGTCTCGGACGTCAACGGCGCAACATCGTAGCTACCTCGGATCCACCACGACGCTTTCGCCGTAATAGCAGGCCAGCGTCGTATCAGTTCCTGATTCACCGAAGATGTCCTTACTGCTCAAGCGACCAGGCGCACATCAACGACTGAGACCAACAGCCATCCGCTCGGAAGTGATTTCCGCGGATACTACAGTCGTGATACAAGCTTTCACCATGACACGAGTCCCAGGCGAGGAACCCGCTCTCACCATGACGACCTCTGGTGACCGCCGACAAGGCGACGCAGACGTCACCAGGGTCCTCCGCCGTTAGAAACCGTTCGCCACGAGAATCGACACGGTCAGCGAGATTCGCCGTCATCAGCCGATCGCCATGGAAGCCGACGCGAGCGAGGACAGCCGTCCACCACAGCCGCTCGTCACAAGAGCTAACGCTGCAAGGCTGCGTTCGGAAACGTCACTCGAGTACTCTTCCTCTCTTTTTCACTCTTGTATCTCGCTCTTGTATCTCGCTTACTCCAACGTAACGGGTACACTTGGGTGACGTTTTCGAACGCAGCCCAAGAGAAACACGTCGATTGCAGCCGCTCGCCGCGAAAATCTTATGCCCACACTCACATACATACACGAGAAGCATATAGGATGGGAGAATAAAGAAATGATTTTTATATGTTGACTTCCATCGTGTTCACTGTGTACATCTTCCTCCTCCTGCGAATGATTATCTAAAATCTGAATTTAAGCGACGCAACATCCACAAACAAATCATTACATTGTTCGACAAAAATCGAGTTTTTTTCGTGACATGAACGTATGAATAGTCATTTCCAATGTGTTGTCGGAAAAGGTATATTTTTTCTATCTTCAAAGGTCATTTATTTATATAAAGAACAAAGATCAATCAATGATATATTGCTCGTTTTATTCGATAACCTTTTGCCATCTTTCAGCTTCATAATTCCTCATTCATAGAAAGACCTGTCTCTATCGGCGAAAAATTGAACAAGATACTGATTTACAACCTCATCTGAATTGAACGTTATACCAAGGAGTTTTGAAGAGAGCGAAACAAGTGGAAGTCTGACGGCGCAAGATCAGGCAAGTATGGTAGATGTGGCAACACATCCCATCCAAGTTCCAATAATTTTTGACGGATGATCAAACTTGTGTGTGGTCTCGCGTTGTCGTGATGGAACACAACTCCTTTACGATTAACGAGCTCTGGACGTTTCTGGATGATGGATTCGTTCAAACTGTCCAATTGCCGACAGTACACATTTGAATTGATTGTTTGGTTCCTTGGTAGGAGTTCAAAAACACGACACCTTTAAAATCCCACCACACTGAGAGTATAACCTTCCTCTGTTTGCTTTCGATGTCGTTTGAGGCAAATCATTACGTCGGGATCAAGACCGTTTGCGCACCACATTGTTGTAAACAATTCACTTCTCATCACCAGTTATCAATCGCTTCAAAAAAAGGTCGTTTAACGTCGTTAAAGGTCGTTTAATAAACATATCGCAGATGTTTATACGCGCCATCAAATGAACTTCTTTGAGGAACTCAAATATCGAGCTTGCTTATGTATCCCAGCTTCTTCAGATGGTCGTGAACACTTGAATGATGAATATTCAATGTTTCTGCAATCTCTCGTGTCGTATAACGGGTTTGACTCGATCAATGCTTTTATTGTGTCGTCATCAACCTCGATAGGCCTCCTTGACCGAGGAACGTCTTTGAGATCAAAATCACCAGCACGGAATTTCATGAACCATTGTTGGCACTGACGTTCTTGTACAGCATTATCACGTAAACTTTACGCAACTTTTCACAAGCTTGACGCACGTTCTTCCCTTTACGGAAGTAAAACAGTAATATATAGCGAAAATGTACAGTTTGGTCTTCCATCTTCAACTTGTTATAAAATCTTCAAAACTTAACCAAGCCGCTCAATTTTTTTTTAGAATGAAGCTAGAACTGTCAGCTGTCAAATGACATAGCAATAACATAGATACGAATGACTCTAGTAATTCCAAAAATGAACTTGCGCCATCTGTTGCAAAAATGCGTCATGACTTTTCCGACAACCCAATATTTTTGCCTGCTGAACACGAATCCGTTATCCAAATTTGACTGTCACGTCACAATTGTTTTTCACATTTAAAGTAAAATTTAGTAAAATTTTAATTTTAAGATTTTTTAATCGATTAGTATTGTTTATTAAAAATGATTAATCAATTAGCTCATTAAATAGATGATAAATGAGCTATCTGATATCATCAATTAAAAAAAAATGTCCGCGCCAACACAGGGCAAGACTCCGCGCTAGTCTATGACACTGAGCAGCACACGGCACGCCATTGGTCGACTTTCCTCGTTAATAACTTTGTTATTAATGGTCGGAGAAAAAAGAGGAAGAACTTTCGACTCAGAATTTCACTCTCTTTCACATTTCCAGAAAGTCGTCCATTATGGAACTCTCTAAACAGAGTGTTTCCTTTAATTTGAGCACTTAAAATATCTCTTTCTTTGATGATGTGAAAGAAAAGTCAAAGACGAAAATTTTTCGATTCAAAGGGATTAATATTTTGTTAAAGTGAACATAATTTTTTACTGCCATTTCTTGCAAAGGAATAAATTTGACCAGATAGTATATGTTGACTTTCAAATGACTTTGAAAGATCGCATCAACAATATATAAGAAAAGTTTTTCACCCAAAAAAAATAATTTTAATAGAAGTGGAATTTTTTAAATCTTAGAGGATTTTACTCTTATATATGGTCTCAAGAGAATTCCTTTGAAATCAAGAGAAAAATAATCTTAAATACAATTCTTAAAGATAGAGGAATTTCATATTGAATGTATAATGCAAATCTATTTGTTCTTAATCTAAATTTTCTTTTATATATTACTTCAACTCAAAAATATTTCATAAATTTTATTACATCCATATGAAAGAAACATCAGAAAACTTTGACCGAGGTGCTTTGTGTATATCTGTATATGTCCACTTTTAATGACATATGAGATGAAAAACATCAGACTCGGCTGGGATCGAACCCAGATCTTCCGCTTGTCAGGTAACCACTCTTGCCACTAAGCTATTTAAGACTTCATGTTTGTGATATCTATATACTCAGTGAAAAATGACTCGTTGATTAACGTCAAAATGATATTAAACTGACGTCGGTTTGACGATTTCAACGTCGATTTGATTGAAACGTTGACAGTGAATTGACAGTGGAAGCTCTAAGCGTGGCGCTTGGTTTCAACCAATCGTACACGACAATACGCAGCGAAACAACAGAACATCTTTTGAAGACCGTCTACAATGGAAGTAAAGTATAGTTATAAGAAGTAAGAGTAAGAAGTTCACCAATCACAGTCAAAAGTGAGAAGAATAATCGACTGTGATTGGTCAACTTCTTACTCTTACTTCTTACAGTCATACTTTATTCCCATTGTGAACGATCCTTAAAACATCTTAAATAAAAGGTCTTTAAGATATCTTAAGAGTTACCAGTTATCTTAAGAGTTAACAGTTCTTCGCGTCTTTCGTATTGCAGGTAAGACGACATTGTGCTTCAAATTAATATATTCCTCTTGATATAGAGAAATACAATTAGAATAATATCTAATAAATGCATGTTGAGTGGTTCTTTAATGAAAGATGAGTATGCTTTTTGTAAGATATTTCTTTTAGAACATGAAGTTAGAGAAAAATTTGTACGTAGAATACTTTTTTTTGGGTGTTATATTTTTCATTATCGCTTTAGTTTCTGAAAAATTTTAATCAAAAGTTTGATTGACAAATTCCGGATAAGCTATGGTAGTGCCGCAGCCTGTCATCCATCTGATGATAATAACATCTAACAGTTTTTTTATGTACTTGGCGTAACTTGGCGTCGTGGAATTTCAGTGTTTAATAGATTTTATTAATAGATATATTGCGTCCGCGCTTTGGAGAACGAAGATCGAGAGTTATTTTGTCGAGCAAGTCTTCTTAGCAAGTCCTGGGTAGCTGAATTCTTTTCCCTGGATGACAGATAAACAAGAAAAAGAGAGATTCGCGTCTTCAAACTGGGCTGACGTGCAACGAGACAAACTGCGAGATTTTAAAATAACCCCCTTGTTTACGCTAAAGTTTATGTATAACCCAATTAAACGCTTAGTTATTATTTTTTAAGAACGTGTACTTTATTTCCCGGACGCAAATGCGCGAGCAAGCGCAACAATAAAAAGTAGTCTTAAAGTAGCTTTAAACAGAACATCTTTTGAGGACCGTCTACAATGGAAGTAAAATATAGTTATAAGAAGTAAGAGCAAGAAGTTCACCAATCACAGTCAAAAGTGAGAAGAATAATCGACTGTGATTGATCAACTTCTTACTCTTACTTCTTACAGTCATACTTTATTCCCATTGTGGACGGTCTTTAAAACATCTTAAATAAAAGGTCTTTAAGATATCTTAAGAGAGAGAAAGAGTCGGGACTTAAAATGTCTTAAAGACGTTATAAAGACGTTTTTCTGACAACTTTTTAAGACATCTTTACGACGTCATTAAGACGTCATAATGTTGTCTGGGAACGTGCAAAACGCATACACAAGATGTGAAAATTATCTACAAAACACACCTTACAACAAGTTTCGCCGACATTACAAAATATTAATTATATTATTATTATTAACAAGCGATTATTATTAATTACTTATCATATAAAAAATTAAACGGCACGGTTATTACAACTTTTCCGCAAATATTACAGTATTTATTTTTCTTATCATAGTATGCTTATTACGCATAACTATATTATACATATTCAAACATATGCATAAAATAGCAATGTGAACCCTTTGAACGATATATTGGGAAATGTGTGCGTACTTATGTACGCCTACATCACATGCATTCAAACATGCATGTACATGACAATTACGAATGCGATCTAAATTACAAATTCGTTTTGCTTGTATGCGTATGTATGTTTGGACTGAAAACTGAAATTTGAAAAATCAAATTTATTCGTAATTTTCGTGAATAAGAATACGAGATCTAAAGATTGATTGCACTAATCTCAATTGGATTAGTTTCAATTATAAACTAGCGTCAATATTATAAAGGAAAATGTTAGTTTTTTTAATTATTATATGTCTTTGATTTCTAATAAATATTTTAATCAAAAGTATCATTGACGCGAAGATTCTTGGTAAGCATAATAAGCATACAATAATAATAAAAGTAAACACTATAAATACAGGAATATTTAGAGAGTTATTTTGTAATAACCGTGCCGTTTAATTTTTTTATATTATATATGACACCCGATGAAAAATTTTTCATGCAAAATTTTGTATGAAATTTTGTATGAAATTTGTCCATACATAATTATGTATAATTATATATAATCATATAAAATTATATATTATTATACACAATTATGTATAACAATATGTATAATTAAATATAAATTTATGCGTAATTATGTAAAATTATATATGAATTTATATATATAATTATACATAATTATATATAATTATATATAATTATATATATAAGTAGAATGTATAAACATGAATGGACAAATTTGATACATAATAATATATAATTATATATAATTATATATAATTTTATATAATTTTATATAATTATATATGAAAAATTTTTCATTGGGTAGCCCTTACAAAAAACTATTACCGGTAATTACTAAAGAAACAATAGCGATTAATCACTTGTCAGTGAGATTCAGTGATAATCTACTAGCCACTAATAATAATACTATTGAGCAATAGTAATTTATTAATCGATCAGTAATATTTTTTTGTAAGAATGTATACGTAGAGAGAATATCGTAGTAAAAATTGTAAATATCGTAGTAATTTGCAATATAATTTTAGTAGTCCGGGAATAAACTAGTACTATTTAATATTTTAGGCTTTCGCGGTGTCCATGCATATTAGATTTGGTTTCCAAGTTTGAGCCGCGTAGATTTTTCTTTGTTTGATTCCAACGTTTCGCGAACATTTCAGTCCGCTTCATCACCCCTTATAGAAATATCATACTAAGAACCATTGATAATTACTTATTATCCAGTATTTTTAATACTGAAAATAAGTAATTATCAATGATTCTTAGTATGATATTTCTATAAGGGAGGGAAGAACGACCTGATGCCAAGTTGCTCCTGAGAGGTCTTCATTTATATAGTAGTTAGCATAATGGGAAGAGGAGGGAGGAGGCAGGAAGGGGAGGTTGGCAGGGGAGATGGTGATGGGAAATTTGTTGTCTGTCATGTTTTGGAAACCGGGAGGACGGATTGCCAGGTTGGACTAATATTTTATCCATTATCCCTATTGAGATTGTTGGGGTGCTTTTGAATCTCCAAGGATTCTCTGTAATTCCTAGGGAAGTAGTTGTTGGTTTTGGTCAGTATTGTTATTTCGTTGAACAGGATTTTATGTCTACTTTCTAGATTGTGTTCCGCTAGTGCTGACTGCATTACATTTTTCAGTTTGACTGCGCTTTGATGTTCCTTTATACGTGTGCTCACCATCCTTCCTGTTTCTTCTAAAATTGATCCAACAACATCTACAATTACAATGCGCACATATATAAATTGTCTATTTTATGAGAATATTAATTACTTATCTGATATTTGTTAATTCTTTATTTGTTTCTTTCTATTTTTCTTCTTTATCTCGCTTGCTTTTTTCATTTTGCAGGTTTCATTCTTCAATTGACGATGATGATAAATTTATTCTAATGAAAAAAACGAAACAGGGAATGACATATATGTAGGAACATCAAAACTGAAAAACTAATATTGTTTAATTACATAATAATGTTTACATTATAATAATTATATATATATATATATATATATATATAAATATATATATATATATATATATATATATATATATGTATAATATAAATGTTTACCTCGTTAATCTCTATGCACTATTCGTGTTGTTTTCAATATATGAATCCTTGACTTGATACAACTCTAAGCTGTTTCCAGGAAAATGGGCATCATGTTTCAATTTCTCAACAGGGTTGGGAAGTAACGCGTTACTTGTAACAACATTACTATTTCGTTACTTTTTTTGGTAACGATTTGGTAACGCCGTTACTTTTTTGTATCAGTAACGAAAAAGTAACGGCGTTACATTTTCTTTAGTAACGAGTAACGAAATTCATCATTACTTATATCGTTACTTTTTTACTATGACGGCTTCTGTACACAGAACGCGGCAACGCTTGCCACGCGATGAAAATTTGCACACGATAAACAATTAATGTGCTGCTTTCCGTAAAGC
>NW_022639652.1:344817-345930 GCF_010583005.1 Odontomachus brunneus
GTTGGACTAATATTTTATCCATTATCCCTATTGAGATTGTTGGGGTGCTTTTGAATCTCCAAGGATTCTCTGTAATTCCTAGGGAAGTAGTTGTTGGTTTTGGTCAGTATTGTTATTTCGTTGAACAGGATTTTATGTCTACTTTCTAGATTGTGTTCCGCTAGTGCTGACTGCATTACATTTTTCAGTTTGACTGCGCTTTGATGTTCCTTTATACGTGTGCTCACCATCCTTCCTGTTTCTTCTAAAATTGATCCAACAACATCTACAATTACAATGCGCACATATATAAATTGTCTATTTTATGAGAATATTAATTACTTATCTGATATTTGTTAATTCTTTATTTGTTTCTTTCTATTTTTCTTCTTTATCTCGCTTGCTTTTTTCATTTTGCAGGTTTCATTCTTCAATTGACGATGATGATAAATTTATTCTAATGAAAAAAACGAAACAGGGAATGACATATATGTAGGAACATCAAAACTGAAAAACTAATATTGTTTAATTACATAATAATGTTTACATTATAATAATTATATATATATATATATATATATATATAAATATATATATATATATATATATATATATATATATGTATAATATAAATGTTTACCTCGTTAATCTCTATGCACTATTCGTGTTGTTTTCAATATATGAATCCTTGACTTGATACAACTCTAAGCTGTTTCCAGGAAAATGGGCATCATGTTTCAATTTCTCAACAGGGTTGGGAAGTAACGCGTTACTTGTAACAACATTACTATTTCGTTACTTTTTTTGGTAACGATTTGGTAACGCCGTTACTTTTTTGTATCAGTAACGAAAAAGTAACGGCGTTACATTTTCTTTAGTAACGAGTAACGAAATTCATCATTACTTATATCGTTACTTTTTTACTATGACGGCTTCTGTACACAGAACGCGGCAACGCTTGCCACGCGATGAAAATTTGCACACGATAAACAATTAATGTGCTGCTTTCCGTAAAGCCCATTCTACAATAAACAATAAATCTTAAGACATAATAAAATTGACCAATCATAGCCGACTATTAGAAGAATAATTCACTGTAATTGGTCAATTTTATTGCGACTTAAAATTTATTGT
>NW_022639652.1:345940-346479 GCF_010583005.1 Odontomachus brunneus
TCCTGTTTCTTCTAAAATTGATCCAACAACATCTACAATTACAATGCGCACATATATAAATTGTCTATTTTATGAGAATATTAATTACTTATCTGATATTTGTTAATTCTTTATTTGTTTCTTTCTATTTTTCTTCTTTATCTCGCTTGCTTTTTTCATTTTGCAGGTTTCATTCTTCAATTGACGATGATGATAAATTTATTCTAATGAAAAAAACGAAACAGGGAATGACATATATGTAGGAACATCAAAACTGAAAAACTAATATTGTTTAATTACATAATAATGTTTACATTATAATAATTATATATATATATATATATATATATATAAATATATATATATATATATATATATATATATATATGTATAATATAAATGTTTACCTCGTTAATCTCTATGCACTATTCGTGTTGTTTTCAATATATGAATCCTTGACTTGATACAACTCTAAGCTGTTTCCAGGAAAATGGGCATCATGTTTCAATTTCTCAACAGGGTTGGGAAGTAACGCGTTACTTGTAACAACATTACTATTT
>NW_022639652.1:346489-349771 GCF_010583005.1 Odontomachus brunneus
TGTCTCTTCTACTATTTGTTTTATATGCCGATTTTAACGTTTTTTTTAAATAAAAGTAACGGAAAGTAACGATTTTTTATCGTTACTTTTTAAATAACGGTAACGCGTTACTTTTTAGAATCAGTAACGAGTAACGATAACGAGTTACTTTTTACCGTAAATAACGATAACAGTAACGCGTTACTTTTAAAAAGTAACGTTCCCAATCCTGCTTCTCAACTATGAAAAATGATTATTAAACAATACATTGACACATAGAAACACTTCATAGTTGAATCTTTCACTACACAATTATACTAACGCTATACAATTATCCTAATTTTTATAAATTTGTAGATCTTGCCGTGTGCAGTCTGACGGCAGATTGATGGCAAAAACGCAGTAGATGCTGCCGTGTGCAGATTGACAGCAGATTGGCGGCAGAAACGCAACAGATTCTGCCGTGCACAGTCTGATGGCAGAAACGCACCCAGACAACACTAGATTCAATAAATCATAAATATTTATAAAAACATTTATTAAAATATATATATATTTATATACACTTTTCTCTTTTCTTGAATTTTTCTTAACATTTTCACTTTATTGTTTCACACGCTACTTAATTCAAGTTAAATTACTTCAAAAATTTGCTTACCATTGCTGAGATTCGAACCTGAGACTTCTAGTTTTTGAATCGTTTACCTTATCTATTGCATCACTGTTACTTTGACTGAGAGACACTTCCTTGAAGTACTAAAAAGACAAAGATGAAAGGCATAAAAATGGATCTGCTGCGTTTCTGCCGCCAATCTGCCGTCAGACTGCACACGGCATGATCTGCTGCGTTTCTGTCGCCAATCTGCCGTTAAATTGCACGCGGTACGATTTGATGCGTTTCTGCCACCAATCTGCCATCAGAATATATCTGATGGCAGATCTGATGACAGTATCTGCTCCGATTCTATCGCCAATTTACCGTCAGGTTGTTAAGTAGGTTCTGTTTAAATTCTGCTATGAGTCTACTATCAATCCAGTAAGCAATCTGTGCTGACATCAGATTGGCGGCAGATTGCGTGCAAAGCCTGTCGACAGACTCTGACGGTAGATTGCGCGCAGATCGTGTCGTTTCGATTCTTCAATCTTTGGTAGAAAATTTTCTCATAATTTTTCATAATTACTCATTGAATGAACGTTTTCTCATAAATACTCATAAATACTTGTAAAATACAATGAAAAAAAAGTTTTTCTATATTATTTTTATAATTTTTAAGATTTTCTCTGGTGAGATTCGAACTTGAACCGAAAACATCTTTTGGATAATCGTCCGTCGCCTTAGATACTACGCCAATTTCTCACTTAATAAAAAGTACTTTGTATTGCCCACTTAAAGTTTGAGGAAGAAAAATCTTAGAGTGTTAGATCTTAGCTTGTTCACCTTTTAAACCGCAAAATATAGACGAAACCATCTAGCGTATAAATAATGTAAGAGAAATCAGCACGATAATTCGAAATTAATTTTCTACCAGGGACTGTATAGAAAATTACTGCAATAAAACAGTAGATAATGGCATTTTTCCATCATGCTAATAAAATACTGTGCTTTTACATGTGCGAATTAATTTGGTCGATCGTCCAGTTCAGATTGTATTAAATTTTATCAAAATCAAAGCATGATATATTTTCAAATAAACCATCACAAAAATTCTGTAAAAATTATTTACATAGCGAGACTAATATTTTATTCGGTGCTGCTGCCTTCAGTACTTATTGCATGGTTAAATTGTTCAGATTTAATGGCATAATGACATTAAAAAAAATATAATAATATGAGAAATTGTATGAAAAATTATGAGAATAATTTTTACCAGGAGTGGCATATGTACACCTTTAAATGGCCATTTAAACTGGCCATTTAACCGTTGTACTATTCTATACTTGTACTCGTTATTTCTCTATTATTGTTGCTTTTTTATAAGAAATGTGTAATACGATTTTAAAAAGTAAAAATTGTTTTTTATTGTGTATATGTGTACAATTATTGCACAATATAATTATCTTGACTCCTCTCGGAGTGTGTATGTAAAACTGCCCTATTTAATAGCATACATATGGCCCTTGATAGAATTAAATAGCCCTTGATAGAATTAAATAGCCTATCTATGAAACAGAATCTGCGCGCAATCTGCCTTCTGTCTGTCGTCAGAGTCTGTCGACAGGCTTTGCGCGCAGTCTGTCACCGATCTGTCGTCAGAACAGATTCTGTGTGCAATCTGTTGCCATTCTGTCTACAGACACTGTTGACAGACTTAGCGCAAAATCTGCTCGCGCAGGTTTGCATTTTTTTATGCAATAAGATGCTGGCATTTTTGGTTTTACGACAGCAATTTAATGGCCACGCTCACTCATATTGTATGTTGTAAATATTAATATAAATAACACGTCATACACACAACGTCACACACATAGGATCACCGCCATTTTCTCGCATACAACCGGAAACCTTAAGCCCATGTCACACTACGAATTGGAAATGGAGGATTGCAGATTGAAGATTAGATTTCGACGAATCAATGCACTTTGGTCTTGGCCTACTTGGCTCCAATTGGTCAAGTTCCAATCTTCAATCCGCAATCCTCTATCTCCAATCCGTAGTGTGACATGGGCTTTATGCGACGCACGTTCGAAGCCCTTGTAACCTAGTTTAGTATAGATATTTGTGTATACATCTCTGTAATCTAAATATGCATTCTACAAATATAATAAATCAAACATACAAATATTATTTTACATAAACATTACATGTGTAAAGTGGTTCTTTCTCACTTACGTTAATAGCTTTTTCAATATTGATAGTTTCTTCGATAATACGTACAACAACTAATGATAAAAGTCTTGTAATTTTTGATAGCTAACTTTGATAGCGTCACGTTTCAATTCCTCAATCTTCTTATCCCTGTTGTAACAAGACATCATTGTTATTATTATATGTATTATATTGCATATAATTAACACACACACACACACACATATTCTTTTATATTATATTATTTTATTATATATATATACAGGATGGACCATTTTAATCCATCCACTCGAATATGTCGAAAACCAAGCACGGGAAAGAAAAATTTTTCAGACAAAAGTTGTTTGGTTTCGAGGGGACCATAAGATGGTACCATTGCTTTGACCTTGAAAAATTATTTGAAAGTCACATGAAAGTCATCTCAATTTTTTTAAACGGCATCCCCTATTTTTTATTGCATATTCTTGTAGCTGACCTCGAGAGCTTTCCAAAACATT
>NW_022639652.1:349895-359275 GCF_010583005.1 Odontomachus brunneus
TATATATATATATATATATATATATATATATATATATACCCAGTAAGCAAATTGAGCGCAGACTGCGCGCAAATTGGCAGCAAATTTGATAAAAAATCCACAACAAAACCATAGCCATCTGTGTCTACATTAGGCTACGGTTTTGGCGACAGATCTTGCTGTCGGGCAATTGGTGCCAAATTTGCAGCAGAAACCGCGCAAAGCCTGCAGCACAGCAAGGTCTGCGCGGTTTCTGCCACCAATCTACCGTCAAATCGCTACAAGCTCTGCGCGGTTTTTGCAAATCTGCAGCAATTTTCCGACAACAAGCTCTGCCGCATATCTGGCGGCAATTTGACAGCAAGATTTGATGTAACAGATCCTGCATCAAATTTGTTATCTATTTGCCATCAAAAGTTGATAGCAAGCTCTGCTCGAAATCTGTTCGCGCAAGTTTGGCTATCTGGGTATATATATATCAGCACATAACCTTCAATCAGCACATAATCTCCAATCAGCACATAACCTCCAAAATATTTACAATCAAATAATTCATTCATTACAGTTATCAACAATTATACTAACTTTATCGTAAATGACATTGTTTATTAACACTGTTTATCAACATTAATGTAAATACTATTTGGTCTGTCCTTTTTAACTGCACCAGTTCAGCAATGCAGCTAAAAAGAACAAACCAACTGATAGCGAGTTTCCGAACACCTCAAGCTGATTTGTGACGTAACGCCTCTAATGACAAAAATGTTAAACTAGACATTTTCTTAGACGACAAATTCCTTAATCGTGAAACTTAGCGATTTCGGATTTTAAACTAAGATATCTCAGCTTGTGGAAAACTGAGAACAAAAGTAAAGACAGTTTTATTGAGTAATATAAACCCAAGGAATTGATTAAGTCCATTCAGAATTTCGTCAATTCAGCCGTTATAGTAGAAACGAGAATTTAGCCTACATTTGACTAAAGTCATCGCGTAAGTATACACGGTAGGCCCCGTTGCTTCGCGCTCGCACTTGGCTTTGCGACACTACTGTGTCGCTTGATATAGACTTATAGGCCGCAGGAACAGGGGACTCTATATACTCCAGGAGTGTCTAGGAGTGTCTAGTGGAGATCTTCTGTCTTTTAGGTTAAAACATAATTGTTTTTTTCAAAATAATGGCTACATTGCAACACAGATAAACAAAACAATCAGGAAACACCAAACCTCCACTAGACACTTCTGGAGTATATAGAGTCCCCTGTTCCTGTGGCAAAATCTATATAGGAGAAACCGGGTGGATGGTAAGCACACGTATAAAGGAACATCAAAGCGCAGTTAAACTGAAAAATGTAACGCAGTTAGCACTAGCGCAACACAATATAGAAAGCGGAAACAAAATCCTGTTTAACGAAATAACAGTACTGGCCACAACTAACAACTACTTTCCTAGAAAATACATGGATCCTTGGAAATTCAAAAGCACCCCAACAATCTCAACGGGGATAATGGACAAAAAATCAGTCTAATCTGGCAATTCGTCCTCCCGGTTTCCAAAACATGACAGACAACAAATTTCCCACCACTATCCTCCCTGCTAACCCCCCTCCTCCTTCCTATCTCCTACACCTCTCTCCCTCTATATGAATTACTAAATAAGGAAGATCTCTCAGGAGCAACTCGGCATCGGGTCGTTCCTTCCTAATGAAGCGGACCGAAATGTTCGCGAAACGTCAGAATCAAACATAGATAAATCCACGCGTCTCAAACCCGGCAAACAAATCTAATAAACTAGCAATATTACGAAAGTTATAATAAAACAGTAAAAATGAGACATAATAACTGAACATAATAACTTTTACTATATTTATGATCATTTTTACTATGTTAATGTAACTTTTATTCATGACATGGATTCATCTTTGTTTTATTACAATTTTCATTATAATACTAGTCTGTTCCTGGAATACTAAAATTATATTATAATTTTTACTACAATATTCTCTGTGTGTATAGTCGATTGTACAACAGTTTAGACGCAATTAAGTTAAAAGCTTCAAATTATATTATCAAAATTGAGAATCGATTATTAATAAACTTGCGCAGTAAAAATGTAACTAATAACATATATAAAAAAAAGGTGCGCCATTTTAATCCATGTAGTCAAATATTTTTAAAAACTTAGATTGGCAGACAAAAATGTTTCAAATAAAAATTGATTTTAAAGGGTGGTAATAACTTGACTTTGAATAGTCGCTTGAAGGTGATGCAAAGGTCATCTTCAATTTCTTGAATAAAATCCCCTATTTTGCATATTCTTGTAGCTTTTCAAATATCGAGATCTTCTCAAAACACTATAATAAAGTATAATAATTTATTTTTTTATTTAGAATTTTCTGAGATATTTTACTTTTGTCATTACATTTTTAACGTATGCCCCCTTGCTTCTCACGATTTGGGATGTTTTATTAACATGAATCTCCTTGCTTCTCACGATCTGGGCTGCTTAACTGAAATGGCATCTCTTATCAGAAATTCACAGATCTTTCTATCAAAGAAACTAATCGGAATTGTTTTCGAATACGTAACTCCAACCTACTTTCAAAACGTCTGGCCGTTTTAAGTAAGACAGCTCGCGGTATACTCTTGCAGGCTACTTCTATTCTTTCCATCATATCTTCTTCAGTTATACGTGTACAGACGCTTATAGAACATATTTTTTATATACCATAATAGAAGTCGGATGAAGTCAAATCAGAAGATCGCGGAGACTATGCGAAGAGTCAACGTCACTCCAATTCACTTGTCATTGTCTCGATTCAGATAAGCTCTCACTAGTGTCGCATAATGAGATATCGCCCCGTCCAGTTGCATTCACATTCTCTGTCGTGTATGAACGCGCGTTTTCAAGTAATTATAGTAAATAATGTCTAAAAAATTCCATATAATTTTCTCTATTGACATTTTCATCGAAGAAATAAATAACCAAACAAGTAACCATTTATAATCCCAAACATTTATATTCCAGCGATGCTGATTATCTATTTATCTATGCCAATGTAGGTTAACATCCAACTAGTGATGGTATTTATTCAATTCACCGTTATTTTTGAACGTCAATTCATTAGAGAATATAACATAATAGAAGAAATTTGGGTCAGCTCTGATCATCTGTGCCCAATGACAAAATTGTACAATTTCGTATCTTCTTTACTTAAATTTGTGTTAACGTGACAGTAGAAAAATGATATTTCACTTTCTTAAAAATTCTCAAGATCTCAGAATACCAATTTCTCTAGCTATAATCCGATTACTTGTATAAGATTAAGATGTATAACTGCCAAGATAACGAGCACATGTACACTCGTGGTCTGAAAGGTTTGTGCACCGATTTTTTGTAGATTTCGGAACGAGTCCCAACTTCAGGAGAGAGACAACCACTGCTTGATACGCCAGCGCCGCCACTTATTACGAGAGCAGAAGAATGACATATACGGTATATGCCAACCTAACAGTTTCATCAAGTCACAAAGTAACAGTTTTATCAGGTTTGAACAATTCATAGTAAAAAGCATCTTTAAAATCTCATCAAATACATAACATTACATTTTTAACGCGAATATTTGGTTTAGCAATATTTAAGGGGGGAAATCCAATTAGAACTTTCAAAAAATCGAATTTTTTTTTTTTGCATAAAATGTTTATTTAACATTGTAAGAATATGTTCCCAACGTTTTAAATCGAAATTCGCAGCCGTTCGGAAGTTATGGCCTCCGAGCGCAACAAATCTCTTGAGCAGCGTCGAGGCTCTAATAGCACGCAGCAGGTATACTCACCCGGAGCGGGGATTTTACCTTTCAGGGCTGCGATCCAAAACGTATAGAGATGTAATTATAGTTTTACTGTAGGTTTTGGAACGCACCCCTGGTAGATGGCTTTTATTTCTATTGTTACGTTTAGTCGAAACCGTTGGGTCCGTTGGCGCTGGCATCGAGCAGAACCGGTTTTCAGTTTAGCTCCGAAGTTCGGCCTGTACAAAACGACAGTGCAAATTCGAAATGTCCTATCCGAAAGGCACACACGCCGAACCAAAACAATCGAAACCACGCAAAAGAAAGTTCCATGGTAATCAGTTTTCAAATAAAAAGAGTGAAGATGAAGGATGTGAAAGTACGAGTGCAAGAAAACTCTCCAATGCTAGTGCTGAAGATATTCACTGGAATCCATTGCATGGCTATCGTTTGATTGAAATATTCACCGTTTTTACAGCCTTGACAGAGCTCCTTGTTTGTCGTGTTTGTAAACAGAATGTAAAGTTTGAAGAAGCTGGGAATCGAGGCCTCGGTTTCAAGATAGTTTTACTTTGTCGCTGTGGTCAGAGAAACATCAATTCAGGACCACTAATCAACACTGGATACGAAGTGAATCGTCGGATGGTGTTTGTTATGCGACTCTTAGGTGTTGGCAGAGAGGGTATTAATTTATTCTGCAACCTCATGGACATTTGTAAAGGAATGAATGAGAGCACGTATAATAATATCATCACGTATATTCACTCCTGTACAAAATCTGTTTTTGAAAGTCTCTGCAAGAAAGCTATCGAAGAAGAAAAAAAATTCAATGAAGAACATGAGAGGTCTATTTTAGATTTGAAAGTCTCTGGAGATGGCTCGTGGAAAAAACGTGGATTCAAATCGCTGTACGGAGTTGTAACGGTCATAGGCTACTATTCGGGCAAAGTCATCGATTTAGTTATCAAAAGTAGCTATTGCCATGCATGCACATTTTGGAAAAAAAAGGTGAACACTCCAGAATACGAAGAGTGGTATATAAATCACGAGGAAGAGTGTACAAAAAATCACGAGGGCTCAGCCGGAAAAATGGAGGTCGATGCGATTACAGAAATCTTTTTAAGATCAGAGGAAAAGTACGGCGTTAAATATGGTAATTATATTGGAGACGGAGACTCCAAAACTTTCAAGGCCAT
This sequence comes from Odontomachus brunneus, assembly GCF_010583005.1. Lineage (NCBI taxonomy): Eukaryota > Metazoa > Arthropoda > Insecta > Hymenoptera > Formicidae > Odontomachus > Odontomachus brunneus. The sequence goes on from NW_022639652.1 coordinate 354,860, forward strand.
TCTAGATAAGAATCCTTACGGTGATGAATTTCAAGTTGCAAAAAGCGAATGCATTGGCCACGTAGAGAAAAGAATGGGCACTCGGCTCCGAAATATAAAAAAAACACAAAAACTCGGTGGTAAGGGCAAACTAACGGATGCTTTAATTAAAAAGCTCACAACGTACTATGGTCTGGCAATTAGAAGAAATGCGAATAGTATTGAGGGAATGAAAAAAAGTATTATAGCCACTTATTACCATTTGATCTCTACGGATGAGAAGCCACAGCACGAATACTGCCCGCCCGGCGAAGACAGCTGGTGTAAGTGGCAGAAAGAAAAAGCTATTGAAGCAAATTTGGATTCTTTTGAGCACCCTCCTCCACTCGATCCAACAGTCGCAAAACACATTCTTCCAATTTATGAAGATTTATCTAAGGAAGAATTACTTCAGAGATGCTTGGGCAGTCATACGCAGAATTCAAATGAAAGTTTCAATTCTACGATTTGGCGTTTAGCTCCAAAACATCTTAATTCTGGGCTGAAAATAGTTGAAATTGCATCCTACATCGCTGCTGGAGTCTTCAATGAAGGATATTCTTCCATTCTACAAATTATGATGGAGTTACAAATAATTATTGGGAGCCAGACCAAGCACTATGCTGAGAACGTCGACGGGCGCCGGGTATCTCGACAGGAGCGGCGCAACTCTTTCAACTCTAAAGAAGCTCGAAAGGCCAGAAGAGAGCAGTTATTGGAGCAGAACGAGTTCTTCGAGGAAGCAGAAGGATTGTTCTATGGCGCCGGGATTGCTGACTAAGAGGTAAATTATAGATATCTTGTATCTTTTACTTGTCAAAACTTTAAACACGTTTTTCTCAAAACTGTACTTTTTTGCACTGCTGGAACTCTCATTTAAAAACTATTCAACCGATCGCGCTGAACTTTCGCACACAACTTCATGACATCAGTACAATGTCGGTGAACCTAAATGTTTGTGAAAATTATAATAAAAAATCACTTATTTATTGCAAAAATTGTGCAGAGAAAACGTCAAAAAATGGAAATTTATTTTCATAAGCGTTTCATATTCAAAATTTTTGACTTTTTTCAATTTTTTTAGGTTCAATTACGAATTATGGGTATAAATAATAAGAATTTTTTCGCTGCCTGTTATAGGATCAATATCACGGACGCCATTTGTCCAGCAGCTGAGCAACTCGCACGCGTACCTGCCAAATGGGATGCTTCATATGTCCGCCATTTTTAAATATTTTTGGAAAAAAAAATACGTATGGACAGTCCAAAACATATATAAATAAATGTTTAAGTTTGAAAAATATAGAAAAATTCTTTCTCCTACAAAAAAATTCTTGAAAATAGCTTATTTTTCCTCGTTCTAATTGGATTTCCCCCCTTAATGACTCACCTGGATAAACTCATTTACATCTATTATGATTGTCATACAATATCCATTTTTTATCCCCAGTTACAATTTTATGAAGAAAGTCCTTTTATTTGAATCGTGACAACAGGGACATTGCCATGTCACAGCGTCTCACTTTGTTCTCAGAGTTGAGGACATAAGGAACCCAAAGGCTTTGCCTTCTATATTCTCCTAAGCTTCATTAAGCGAACGGAAATAGCTTGTTGAATTACATTAAGTTTCTTAACAAGTTTCTGTTGCGGACAATCTGACAAGGATTTTTGTTTAATAGTTGCTCTAATTCCTCATCCACATTTTTTTTCGGCATTTCCCTGCGTTCTGCGTTCAGCAAAATCAAAATTGTCATTTTGAAATTTTTGAAACTACTTTCTACACGTTTATGAGTCACAACATCTTCACCTAAAGCGAAACAACTTATTTCGGCATCTTCAGCAACATTTTTCTTTAATTAGAATGTGAAAAGAATACAATAATAATTAATATCTCCTTCTATGTGAGAAGCTATGATGTAAACTATTGTTTTTTGAAGTTATGTCACAAGCAAAGTGAAGTTATATGATGCGTTTAAAAATCTAAGATTAATACTTCAAAACCCCAAAGCGACGGGAAAAATATTAATTTAAAACAAGAATTACATTTATTATTGATTGAATGTAAAGGCACCGAACTTTTATATACCTGATAATTAAAGAAGATTAGTGAATGGTGATATGATAGATGAGCTATAGTGGCGGTAAGTACTATTGTCAGCTTATACATTAGATCAGAATGAATAAAAGAACTCTTTATCATTTTGCAAATAGCCGTAAATCTCTAATTATTAATAAATAAAATTTGTTACATGATTGTGCGCGATAATGCACAAATATTCTTTAATTAATATCTATAAACTTATGTGGTCATTTGCAAAATGATAAAGAAATTTTTGTTCAGTTTGACTTAATGTACAAGCACAATGTACAAGGTATTAATTAGATAACATCGATATATCATCGCAATCGATTATCCATCTATTTTCTTTAGGTAATAATTAAAAATGTATAAAGTTCAAGAAAATAATAGAAGACTTTTTGTTCAGTTCGACTTAATGTATAAGCACACGGCGGCAAGCTCTTCTCCCTGAGACAAGGCGCAAAATCCGCAATACTCATCAATTGGGTCACAGAATCTTTATAATAAGCAGTAAGATCCGCCAAATTTAATTTCCTTAACATATTTTTCTATGTATTGATATTACAAAATTTATAATTAACTCGTTGGAAACCGAAAACATAAATTATATTCCTAGTGTAGTCAATGCTTGCAGACACATCTTCTCTAGTCAAGTTTTCTACCAAACTGTCCTTGAGACCTTGTTTAAATTTTCTTCGGCTATATATATAACAACAAAATTATATGATTAGAGAGCTTCATTTACTTATTGTCATGAAACTTAAACGTTTATTTCATCAAAGCGCTTTTTTTGTTATAATCTATTATAATTTGATATTGAACAGCTTTATCTAAGGGAATAACGACGGCCGAGGTTGATGACGGTCGTGTTATTTATACACGTCTCGTAAGTTAGCACCTCTCATGACACATATGTAGTTCAGGGGTGGATTAATGTGTATCGCGATGCAACACGGTAGCTGCGGGACATGTCATTACTCTCAGTCTCGATTTCTTGTGACAGTGACTACGCGACTATACGCAGTTTCTTGTCCGCCCATGGCGTACATTTCGTTCTCCTCGTCGCGTCCGCACGTATTATTTCGCAATTAATTACTCGTCCTAAAATGTTGAGTCGTATTTATGTCGCTTATTAAATGCGCTTCCAATATTGAACTAGCGGCTTTAGCTAGCGCCAGAGGATAAAAATTAGAACAATCTTGTGTGCTTATTTGTACGTCTGTAAAAACACCAGCCTGGAATCCCGAGGATAGCGAAGCGAATTAAAGGACTTGACAATTAAAAGGGAGAATGTCATTACCTTGCACCTTAACTCACGGAAGTCTGTCTCCGTAACTCGTAGTGGAAATGTAATTTGCGGACTATTCGCGCTCTTTATGTATATCTTACGCATATAAAGAAATGGCTACGAAATGGTGTGCGAAAAAAGGTAATTATAACCGGTTTTAGGAATTCCCTCTTATTAAAGAGAGATGGATACTCGATCATAAATTCGATCATAAATTTCATAATCGACACCCGATTACGATGTATAAATTCCGCGAAATCTCGCGGTGATTTCGCAAAAATATGCATTGAATTATGGAAGTAATTATGCAAGCAGAGAAATTAACTGGAACAAAATAATGTAATATATAAAATTTAAATATTTAATCGGGGATAAATATTCCAAGCAAATGAGATGCAGAGAAAAGGAGGAAAAGGGACGAGAGAGAAAGCCGCGCGAAATGATAGCTGTGCATAATTCTTTTAGCGGGAGCGTAATTTCAGTGAAATAATGCACGTGCTGAAAGAGAAAAATTCTCAGATTTTAATAAATATCCCGAATGGCGGAGCCAATTTCTATGATCTTGACTTTGACATATGTTATCAAGATCTCTGAGTACATTCAAAAGGTTTTAGGCGTCGTTATTTGTTTGTTAAAAGGTTATTTAAAATTATTTTTATAAATGGAATGTAATTTTTGTACATAGTATATAATAAAATATGATAAATAGTATACGTATACGCAAGTAATAATATGCGTGCGGGATAAGGGTAGAACTTCTCTCCCTGCACCTTTTCCTAGAAAAAACCTAACTTATCCTTATAGAAATATCATACTAAGAATCATTGATAATTACTTATTATCCAGTATTTTTAATACTGAAAATAAGTAATTATCAATGATTCTTAGTATGATATTTCTATAAGGGAAGACAATGCTCTGTGTTTGATGAGATCACAAGGGTGTGATCTATTATGAGCTACTAAAACCTGGCCAAACCGTTAATACTGAACGCTACCCTTATAGAAATATCATACTAAGAATCATTGAT
>NW_022639652.1:359984-366012 GCF_010583005.1 Odontomachus brunneus
TTTCGGAGAAAATACTTTCTTTAGATTTAATATTCGTACTTGTTTAATTTTGTGTTTTTTTTATTTCATTAAAATATTATATTTTTAAACGAAATATCATTTTTTTAAAAATCATTATCATGTTATCATTATAACATTTTGTTAAAAATGTAAAAGTAATTATCACTGGTTCACTACATTACATCAATATTCATCGCATATCGAATGTTGCATTGTTTCAATATCTATCAACAAATTATCCAATAAACAACAAGTAAAAATTATATAACTATTATTTGGTGTTTGCTAGGTATGTTATAATATACTGTGAACACTATAAGGATACATTATATAAGCATGAATTGTAAGAACATCGTTGGAGTCATCAGAGTCACCGCGTGCGCGCTCGATCCGTCACGTTAAGCAACAGTTTAGTAGTGCGGTCAGGAGATGGATGGGATGGGTGCCGTGTTTTTCTACCGCTTGGGATCGAAATTATCGCAGGAGGATTCATGAAAATTTGGAATGTGTTGACAACTTTCGATATCTAGTAGTTTATGAGACATGAGAAAATTAGGAATATAAATATATTTCTGTAAACATTATGATTTTCTCATTTTTCACCTTCGCATTATAATTCTCAGTATTTGATTACTATCAATATTTAACATTGATTTTATTATCAGTATTCACCAGAAATTAAGTACTGGCCAAAAAATTACAGAATTACTGGTAATATTTAATCACTAATAATTTTTCAGTATTTCTTAGTATGATATTTCTATAAGGGTAACCTAACTATTTACCACATTTTATGGTACATACTATGTGCAAAAATTACATTCTATTTATAAAAATAATTTTAAATAACCTTTTAACAAACAATTAACGCCTAAAACCTTTTGAATGTACTCAGAGATCTTGATAACATATGTTAAAGTCAAGATCATAGAAATTGACTCCGCCATTCGGTATATTTATTAAAGTCCGAGAATTTCTCTCTTCCAACACATCTTTTTTTGTATTTTTTCTCTGTATTTTTGATTTTTTTTAAATTATTTCTCAGAAACTATGTATTATTTAAGAAACTTTGTACAGAAATGTGAACGATAGGTTAAGTTAGTTTTTTTTAAAAAGGAGATGCAGGGAGGAGGGTACATGTACGTTTGTATATTATTTGCCATATCTCAATATACACTATGTATAAAAATTACATTCCTTTTATAAAATTTTTTTATAAATCTAAAAATTTTTAGCTGTTACTTTTTATCTAATAAAAAGTTATTATCTAGTAAAACGATTTAATAAAAAAACTTTATTATTTATATTATTTATATTTAGAATATATGAAAAGTAACAGCATAAATATATGAAACAAAAACTTTATTTAGCACTTAATGCATCCAACGAATATATCATACTCATTATACTGAAAAAAGCATACATTCATCATAATTATGTATTCTTTTAAACATAAATTCTACAAGATAGTGAAATGATAATTACATATATTATAGCGAGGAATGTTCGCACGCATTTCTCTCCATAATCTTTCTATATTTTGTGTATAAACTCCACTGGATTCACAAAATTAGCTACATGGTTCATTATTTTATAAGTATAATTATTATAAACACGTAATATTTTATATACACGCCATTTATCTGTATGAATTATAGGTTTAACTTCAACATATTATTGGATTATAGATAGTAAATTTTCGAAATGTTGATTTGACACAGTTAAAATAAAAATTTTTTTATCATCACGCTCAATGTCACCAAAGATCCATCAATATCCTCCAAGTATATGTCTAATGTTATCCTTTCTTTTCCTTATTTTGGCTTTATCAAAGTCAACAATTTTAACTGGTTCACCAATTGGCTTTCGTCTTGTTAAAAGCCATTGTTGAAATAAATAGAATTAAAATTACAAGTTTATTTACTACATATATATATAAAAACTATAATATTGTTTACCTTTCCATAAAAATGTATCCAATCAACAACAGAATTATTAATTTCCAGTTTATTCATTAGGGCTATTTGGCATAATGACGGCATTATTAAAAACTACTCAATGAAATGACAAATCTTAGTTAAATTTATGCTCATCCAAACCACGTTCAAGATTCAAAAAAAGATTAGGTTCTTTTAAATTGTTTTTTCACTGCGGTTTTATAAAGACACAAGTACATCCGAGGCGCAGACTTTTTTCTTTATTGTAAAATTTAATAAATGTGCACTTTCTCCCAACACTTAGCTCTTATAGGCCCTATTTATTCTTACGTTTACACATGAGTGTATATCTCAGAGTTTTTTAATTTATATTTTGTTATACGTTTTTCTTTGTCGCTTTCGTTTTTTATTAACTTTATAATATTTTTGCGTACAGTGAAAAATATGATTTTTCCAAATGTTAATTGAAACCATTAGTAGTTCACTCTTCAGACACTTCGGACACATTACTTTTTCACGAACTACCTTCTTTTGGCACAAGTAAATCCACATAGATTCAAAGATATATCGTATTAATATATTTATGCATCTTGAAATTTAGCGTTGCAATATTTTATTTACTTTGCGAAATTATTTCCGTGACTGAGTACTTATACAACTAATGATAGTAATACAGTTAACATATACCAATGTAGTGTTTACAAAATTTAACGAAAGAAATGAAAACAAAAGCATCACATATCGCATATGTAAATAGGAGATAAATATTATTATGTTTCACATATATAGCACGTGCTAAGACTTTTCAAATATATAGAATGTCGAAGAATTACGTTCCATTTCTGAAAAATTTTTTTAATAACTTTTTAATAACTAGTAAGCACAACGGCTAAAACCTTTTCAAGGTTGCTCAGGAGAGTGACTTCTGTAATATATATCAAGCTCGTAAGAGGTGGATGCCCTATTCGATATATTTACCACATATTGTTATTCGTGTCGTTATGAAAAATGATCAGTAAGCATTCAGAGTTGAAAATCAAATTCACTTTGCAGTTCGTGTCGATAACCGCGAGTTTATCGATTCAATCGGATTCTCTTTAAAACACTCATATTTTTGGCTTTCAGCACATTATAGTCTACTGATGTTCTTGCCACGTTCTTCAAAGTACATCGCGACCATAAGAAAGAGGATATCGCAGGGGTCGTGCTAAAAAAAGTTCCGATACCGTGAAACGATCTCCTAAATTATGTTTAAAATTCGCTTCCCTCTCTGAGATAATCCCTCGAGGGATAATATAAGTAGAAAGTTGCGAGATCTCATACGTATGAGTTTAACGGCGAAATAGAATTTTAGTTTTCAGAAAATCTGTCTGCGAAAATGCCTTCAAAGCATTAACTTTCAAATCGACATTTTGATTCTACATTGACCTAATTCTACATTGACTCGATTTTATAATCTTTTGTAAGAGGGTAGAGCTGAGTCCTACATCATTTGTGATATTTGTTATAACTATCGAGTTATAACTATTAATTAAAGAAGATATTAATTAAACTTGTAAATGATGACATTAAATATGGTAGATAAGCTGTACTAACGACGTCTGCCGTCGTATGCTTATAAATTAGGTTAAATTGAACAAACATTTTCTATACCTACACCATTTATGATATTTGTTATAACTATCGAGATATTAATTAAAGAAGATATTAATTAAGGTTGTAATGATGACATTAGATATGGTAGATAAGCTGTAGTGACGACGTCTGCCATCGTATACTTATATATTAGGTCAAATTGAACAAAAACTTTCTATACCGTTTTTCAATTGACGACGTAGATTTTATAGTTATTAATAAAAAAAGATTGGTGCATTATAGCGTAAAATCGTCCAACAATTTTCTTTAATTAATAATAAAAATTTACGTAGTTATTTATAAAATGGTACAGTTATTTATAAAATGGTACAGGACTCAGTTTGACATAATGTACAAACACACGACGGCAGACGGTCGCCATTACATTTCATCAATTATATCATGCGTAATTATTGACGCAAATCTTCTATAATTAATATCTCGACCATTATTACGATTTTCGAAAAACAGTATTGGATTTTTTTGTTCATCTCATCCCACTTTATGTCTTCACGAGAGATTGTGAAAAATCACATTAGGACACCCTGTATATTAAAAAGAATGTAACATCAAATATTATCTGAAATAAATAAAGAAATGAAACAATGAAATGAATAAACAAGATACTAAACGTATCGTTATTTTAAAATTTTAATTTTTTGGGCAACAGAGGAAATGCATACATTTGGCACTTCTTTTTATCCTTTTTGGAAAAGTAATTTTGTACTTATATTATAATGTTTTTTAACAAAGATAACATTAAATACTTCATAACAATATACTCAATACTTGGATATTTCTTAGTTACTTTACAGTGTTCCATGATGCAATTCAAACTTTATAATTTTACGGGACTTGCGTGTTAATTTTAGACACTGCTGTGTGTTTCTTCTAATTAATCTAATGAATTAATTTTCCTTTACTGACTATTTATTTTTTCTTGTCCTTTATAAAAAATTTTTTTTATATATTGCGTTGTGTGTATGCATATCAGTGTTGAGCATTAATCAGTTAAAATTCCCTTTCTCTAAAATAATCGATAATAGCCAAATTCATGATAGCCAATGATCATACCGTAATATGTAAAATAAATATGTAAAATAAATCTTATAAATAAAATAAATTATAAATAAAATAAATATGTAAATAAAATATTCATTGATAGATGAAATTAATTATTAATTAAATTTTGATGTTATTGTTTACAAACCGATTATTCAGGGTACATCATTTTAATTCATACATGCAAATATCTCGATAAGGAGAAGTTTTTTAAGAAAACGTTTCAGACAAAAGTTCTATGGTTTGGAAAATGTTTCAGACAAAAGTTCAAAGGAGAAAAAATACGCTTATTATTTTCATATCTTGAATAATGCCGATACTAATACATTATAACTTCCAAACCTCATAACTCGAAAAGTACTAAACAAAAAATTACTTTATTATATTATTTTGAAAAGCTCTCGAGATAAGCTATAAGAATATGCAATAAAAGTAGTGGGTTTTATTTAAATTTTTAAGTTGAATACACTCTTGTACTCTCTGAGGAGGGCAACTTTCCCTCATCCCTTTAAAATGTAATCCCCTGAAATGATTGGTCACGTGTTTCGGAATTTTTCGGAATTTTGAACCGTTTCCGAAATAAAGGGAATAAATTAGAAGAAGTAGAAATATAGGAAGCAGTGAAAAAGATGAAGGAAAAAGCATGTGGGAAGGATGGAATACCTATGGAGGCATGGATGTACGCAGGTGAAAGAATAAAAAAAGGGCTAGTAGATCTGATAGGACAGGTATGGAATGATATACCAAAGGATTGGAGAACAAGTATAGTGGTGCCTCTACACAAGAAAGGAGATAAAGAAGAAATGAAGAATTATAAAGGAATGTTACTGCTGAGCACAGCGTATAAGATATACGCGGAGATATTAAGAAAAAGGTTGAAGAAGGAGGTAGAGGAGAAAGGGATATTATCGGAAAGTCAAGCATGTTTCGAGAAAGGTAGATCGACAATATTTTTGTCCTCAACCATATAGTACAAAGGAAGGGAGAAGAAAGAGGAAAGGAGAAGTTATATGCTCTATTCGTGGACGTTAAAGCAGCCTTCGACAATGTTAATAGAAAAACTCTATGGAAAATAATGGAAAGAAAAGGGTTAAATCTAACGACAGTGGAAAGATTAAAGAAGATATACGAGGAGACAGGGGATAGTGAGGACAAAGAATGGAAACACAGACAGCTTTTGGACTACGAAAGAAGTAAGACAATGTGCGTTGAGCCCTACATTGTTTAGTATACAGGGTGTTCAAAAAGTCCCGGACCGGTGAAATATCTCGAAAACTAAGCATTTTAGAAAAAAATGTTTCAGATAAAAGTTGTGGCGTTTAAAAAGATGTATTTACTGATCACATCAGTTTGACCTTGGGTTGCGTAGCGAAGGTCAGGTCAAGGTCACATTA
>NW_022639652.1:366139-372321 GCF_010583005.1 Odontomachus brunneus
TAAAAAAATTAATGTGACCTTGACCTGACCTTCGCTACGCAACCCAAGGTCAAACTGATGTGATCAGTAAATACATCTTTTTAAACGCCACAACTTTTATCTGAAACATTTTTTTCTAAAATGCTTAGTTTTCGAGATATTTCACCGGTCCGGGACTTTTTGAACACCCTGTATATATAGCGGATTTAGATAAAGATATGGAAAAAAGAGGAATAGGTGGAATAGAATTAGAGAAGGATAGAATATGGAATATTGCGTATGCGGATGATGTAGTGTTGTTAGCAAAAAATAGAGAGACGATGCTAGATATAACGGACACTTTAAAGAAATTTTTGAAGGAAAGGAATTTAGAATTGTCTACGGATAAAACGAAAATATTGGTTTTTAATAGAAAAAGTAGGGAAAAGAAAGAAAAATGGAGATGGAAAGATAAAGTGATTGAAGAAGTGCAGCAGTTCAAGTATTTAGGATTTACATTTAATAAAGCAGATAATTATAAGGCACATATAAACGATTTGTATAAGAAAGGTAGAGTAGCATTGAATAAGTTGTGGGGGTGAAGAATATGTAGAGATGATTTTATAAGAAAGTGGACACTATTTAAATATCTACAAAGTGTGATGGCATACGGAGTGGAAATATGGGGATGGGAAGAAAAGGAAAAATTAGAAAGAATAATGATGGATTATATAAGCTGAATGGTAATAAATAACTAACATTACAGTAATTTCCTTGCTAACAAGAAAAAATGCATGGACGTTCGAGTGAATGAAACAGTCGTCGGGACACCGCGTATTGCTCACGTATAGACGAGACAGTGTGAGTCGAGTGTTTTTCTTAATGTGTGTCACACGTATTTTAGGACGGCATTTCTGTTCACGATGTCTTATAATGCTATCTCTCTCGCTATTATGTCTGCGATTTTAATGCAAGAAAGTAAAACGACCCTATTGGTTATGAGCAGCACGCATCAGCATGGGAGGGGATAATGTGCGAATCCCGTGCTGATGCGTACCGCTCGCTAGCAAAGTTTCTCATCAATCACTGCCACTCAGTACAAGACTCGTTCGGCAATCAGTCGCAAGACATCAACCTTCCAAAGTATTGAGATAGGATAGCATCATGCCGTCACACAGGTCTACTCTTCTTCGTGAGGATCAGGTGGTTTCCCCCTAGCAAGGAGTAGCCCTAGAAGTGACGACTTTCCGAAGAAGCTATCTTCGAAAAAAGTTTCATCAAAACCGGCATCGCAAGAAGAAGTGTCTTCGTCAGATCCTTGAACTGTGTAGGTCATCCCAGCCATCCAGGCGAGAAGAAATATCACCCGAGTCCTCAAGAAAAACGATATCGCCTACGAGATCATTCTTGCCGACGCCGCCTTCGAAATCGTCCACGCCGACGGTATCGTCCATAGAAACGACCTCAAAAACGACGCCTTTGTTTCCTATAAAACCTCCTCGTCCACGTACGCCAACGCCGATCGAGCGCAGTCGCCCAGGTCGACGACGTCTTCGAGGAGAAAGTCGCTGCGTCCACTTACGCCGACACCGCGGATGCCGTCGTCAACCCTGAGGATCCGGAAGCTCCTGAAGCCACAACCGCTTCCGAAACCTCGGAAGGAGGTCACTTTACTCCCGTGGAGACTCATACCACTGGAGTTCGAGCCTCCATAGGCTCGAAGCTTACATAAACACCATTATGCTACATAGCAAGAAGGAAAAAGACGGGACTTGAGAACTAAGAAGGAAAAGGACGGTAGCAGCGTAATCGATCATGCAAGAGAAGTCTGGGAAGAACTTCGGCTTCGACCCGACTTTCTCGCTAACTTGATTGATTCGATGCCTAATCGATTCAATCAATTTATCAACCGTGCCGGATATTGGACTGATTATTAACTGACTATTGACTATCTATCTCAATTTCTTCGGCACAAAAGTCTGCCCTTTTCAGGGCCACCAACATTTTATAACGATGGAACGACACTCGAACGCATAAAATATAAAATAATTATATTTCGCGTGTTTATGTAACACTAAAATTAAAAATACTCTACTTCGACAACCTATATAAGCTGTATTATTGCAATATTCTATATTGGTTCAGAATTCTATATTGAAATAAATCTCATATTTTTTTTCAAAAGCAGCTATTAAGAAGTACTTGTCGACGCCTCCCCAAGATCTCCTTTTATATTACAGTAATTTCCTTGCTAATAAGAAAAAATGCATGGACGTTCGAGCGAGCGAAATAGTCATTGAGACACCGCGTATTGCTTATGTATAGATGAGACAGTGTGAGTCGAGCGTTTTCTTAATGTGCGTCATATGTATTTTAGAACGGCATTTCTGTCCACGACAGAATTCTTATAATGCTATCTCTCTCGCTCTTACGTCTGTGATAAAGGATGGAAGATCGCCGCGGCTCCCACCACTATTCCCTCTCCAAGCGTCCGACGATCGCATACCGCTAGCCCCCTCCGCTACTCCGTGCTGCTCGTGCCTCACCTACAGGCAGCAGTGCGTGAGTGACGCGTCATCGTGTGCGAGTCACACGGATATACGGACGGCATTAACGCCGATACGTGTACGTAAAACGTACATCCTCCGTATATGCCTGTTGTCGCTTTCGACTGTTTGACAGGCGTATACGGGCTTGTCGAGGGACGCCATACCTGCCTCTGAGTATCACAGATCAACACAGAAAACATATCTGTGGTATATATTTGACATTTGTTGCAAATATTTCGATGAATAATTTTTGTGTCGTTGTTATGTCTTCCATGATGTCCTCTCACTTATTTCTTCGACAGAGTCTCTTGATTTCTTGATGTTGTCTTACAATAATACTTCTTCTTATACAGCATCTTCTTTTGTGTCCTTAATTTTCTTCGGAGGTCTTCACCAGTTGTCCTCGAGAAGTCCATTATATGTACGTCCTCTTCACCCATATTTATGGGTACTGTTACAAAGTCAGAGATGTTGGGAACATGTTCCATTAAGTTAACATTGTTATCAAAATTACTAATTACGTTACTAATCACATGCTGTTCTATACTACAAGAATTTAAGTTTAATGGTGGTACTGCGTCGTCTTGGACCATAGGGCAATATCATTTCTTCAGGAAAATATTCCGTACAAATCCTCAACTTTGTCAGCGTTTCTTTTGGCGCACCTGTAATGTCATTAATAATAATTAATATTCTGTATGAGTTATATCATTGCATTATAATCAATAAAAAAATTAAGATAGTGACTGTGAGACAAGCAAGAGTACTGAACTTCTTTTCCTGCTGAATATAAATAATGCTACATACTACTTATATATTATTACTGCGCAATTTGAGATATTTATGTTCATTACTCATCGATCAATTCGGTTTTGCCAATTATTCTTTTTGTTAATTATTCAATGTTCAGCTCTGGAGTGAACATCCATGGGGAATCGATGAATTGGTATCTTCAACTTTGATGTGCACTGTGGCACACAACACTTTCAAACCATTTTGATTACGCTGAAACTTCAAAGCTTTATTAAATTATTAATAATATCTACAGTCGAATAAGTGTAATATAAGAAATATTAGTAATGTCTAAGAACTTAAAGTACTAATGTTATAAAGTAACTACTGCTATTAACTAAATTAAATATACTAATATATATTAATATATATTATGAAATATTAGTAGAATATAATAATAATAAAATATTGTAATATATAAATAAAACGTTTTCTCTCCTTTTTTCCTTTTATCGCTGAATAATCGCCTGTAATCGCCTGTCGCCAGCACAATTCACCGCTCGTCACAATTTCTTGTGTACGTGTGTGTACGTACATGTACGTATCAATATGGCGAATGATATATGTGTGCGAGCGGTCGCACTGCCTCCTGTATACTTAAATCCGGAGCGAACTAATCCCACTTCCGTCACCCGCAAAATAGTAAGAGTTTGGGCCCCCTGGTACGACACAAATTAAACTGGCAGTTGTCGATAAACGTGTACGAAATAGCTGCCTCGACGTTATTAGCATAGAATCGACAATTGTTGTTGGGTATGTACAGAATAGCGGTTCTACATTTAAAACCAGTTTCAATGCTTCAATTGTTCGGGTATCTTGGAGAATTAGAATCTCCGAATTTGAAGTGTTATAATTATTTATTATTCGAATAATCGGGTATTTGGATAATGTCAGATCCGGAAAAGATTAAAGTCTCAGCAGGAATTAATATTGTTGACATGAACAAATAATAAAACGATCTTCTCGACAAACAGAACCAATTACCCTTATAGAAATATCATACTAAGAATCATTGATAATTACTTATTATCCAGTATTTTTAATACTGAAAATAAGTAATTAATAAGTAATTAATAAGTAATAATTAATAAGTAATTAATAAATATCAATGATTCTTAGTATGATATTTCTATAAGGGTATATAATTATAATGATGATAATACAAAAGTGTTTAACACACGCTTCAACGAGAGGTTGATCGAAAAACGACGATTGACTAATACTAACTACTTCGATTCGGGAACATTCGCTTGTTGATCCTTACAAAATTCTTTTATGATAATCGGTTCATTTTATTTTATAGGAGACACAATTGATATATTGAATGGTTTTCCGATAACTCGCAAATGAAAGAGTGTATACATTTTAATTACAGGTCATCAAAAGTCTTCGTAAGCGGCTATTTATCTAATCGTTTCTTCCTCGTGCGAGGACGAACATGTTTATAGATCTAACGTATTCATCACGAAGTCAAACGAAATAATCGAATCGATAAATTGAGTCGAGAAGTTAATAGTCAAGTCACCAGGATGAGGGAAAAGGGATAAGAGGACAAGCGGATCGTGCGCGAAAGATACGGGAAAGTATCAAGGGCGCGATGGTATATATTATCTGACGTTATGGTTTACATTTGCGTTTATCTTGTCTGACGCTGACATGTGAAGGGTCTTTATCGATCTGCGAGACCTTCGAGAGTTCCATAAAAGAGATTCCAACTCTTTGCGCTAGAAGGCAAAAAATAATAGTAGGGGAGACCGAAATACGTTTTAAAATTACTCAGAATTCCATCGTTAAAACTTTTTGTTATTTAATTGTCGCGGTTGATTCTGCAAAGTTGATTAAGACAACCTAACTTTATATTTTTATGCTAGAATACAAAAGACATACTAATAAATGAAGTTTACTGTTGCTCTCTTCCTATGCTATCCGAAAAAAATGCCATATTAAGAAACACATATGACATATTAAAAAACACGGTAGTGTCTTGCACATGACGCAATTATTCAAATGATTATATCGTCAGTAACATATTTAGAAAGATTATATTTAACTAACTATAATCCTCTATTAGCAAAAGCTAGTGAAGAAGCTATTATTGAGTATATACTATCAGTTAAGATAGATATATAAAGTAGAGTCAATAATAATTAATATTTCCAAAAAACTTTATTAAAATAAAAGATGTCATTTGGATATTGCCTATTGCCTATTGCCTATTGCCTATAATTGATTTTTTCTTGTTGAAGCCATGTCAAGAAATGCGACGAAATACTGGAGTGTAGTTCTGAAAAGTACTCACCCCCGATTTTTTTGAATCTCAGTATTTTTACGTATTTTGATGCGCTGATTACGAATATCATAATAAAAATTGGTGACTACTTGATTTTTATGGTAAAAACCCATAAAAATTATAGTTTTTTAAGTTTATCTCAGTAAATACGAAAAATCATGATAAATGTTTTAGACAAAAGCTTTAGATCTCACAGAAATAAACATTTTAGGTTCTATATATTTTCACTATTTATTTTACGAATAATAATTTTCAAGGAAATGGAGTATAAAGACAGTAACAGCGTTAACATCTATCGTCGTTGCGGTTAAAAAATGTTTAACTTTTTTTCTTAATAACTTTTTAATAAACAATGACCGACAGCTAATGTGACGATAGGTAGAGTTAGGTTAGTTTTTAGAGGGGGTACGGAGGGCGCAGCCCCCCGCTAGTCGTTCAACATTTTTCCCGTGTTCCAAATGTTAAAAATATTCTTAAAAAAAGTAGTTCCTTCATAACTATAAGTCCTCTTTATTTATATATATATATATATATAAATATATATATAATATTATATATATATATATATATATATATATATATATATATATATA
>NW_022639652.1:373352-379534 GCF_010583005.1 Odontomachus brunneus
TAAAAAAATTAATGTGACCTTGACCTGACCTTCGCTACGCAACCCAAGGTCAAACTGATGTGATCAGTAAATACATCTTTTTAAACGCCACAACTTTTATCTGAAACATTTTTTTCTAAAATGCTTAGTTTTCGAGATATTTCACCGGTCCGGGACTTTTTGAACACCCTGTATATATAGCGGATTTAGATAAAGATATGGAAAAAAGAGGAATAGGTGGAATAGAATTAGAGAAGGATAGAATATGGAATATTGCGTATGCGGATGATGTAGTGTTGTTAGCAAAAAATAGAGAGACGATGCTAGATATAACGGACACTTTAAAGAAATTTTTGAAGGAAAGGAATTTAGAATTGTCTACGGATAAAACGAAAATATTGGTTTTTAATAGAAAAAGTAGGGAAAAGAAAGAAAAATGGAGATGGAAAGATAAAGTGATTGAAGAAGTGCAGCAGTTCAAGTATTTAGGATTTACATTTAATAAAGCAGATAATTATAAGGCACATATAAACGATTTGTATAAGAAAGGTAGAGTAGCATTGAATAAGTTGTGGGGGTGAAGAATATGTAGAGATGATTTTATAAGAAAGTGGACACTATTTAAATATCTACAAAGTGTGATGGCATACGGAGTGGAAATATGGGGATGGGAAGAAAAGGAAAAATTAGAAAGAATAATGATGGATTATATAAGCTGAATGGTAATAAATAACTAACATTACAGTAATTTCCTTGCTAACAAGAAAAAATGCATGGACGTTCGAGTGAATGAAACAGTCGTCGGGACACCGCGTATTGCTCACGTATAGACGAGACAGTGTGAGTCGAGTGTTTTTCTTAATGTGTGTCACACGTATTTTAGGACGGCATTTCTGTTCACGATGTCTTATAATGCTATCTCTCTCGCTATTATGTCTGCGATTTTAATGCAAGAAAGTAAAACGACCCTATTGGTTATGAGCAGCACGCATCAGCATGGGAGGGGATAATGTGCGAATCCCGTGCTGATGCGTACCGCTCGCTAGCAAAGTTTCTCATCAATCACTGCCACTCAGTACAAGACTCGTTCGGCAATCAGTCGCAAGACATCAACCTTCCAAAGTATTGAGATAGGATAGCATCATGCCGTCACACAGGTCTACTCTTCTTCGTGAGGATCAGGTGGTTTCCCCCTAGCAAGGAGTAGCCCTAGAAGTGACGACTTTCCGAAGAAGCTATCTTCGAAAAAAGTTTCATCAAAACCGGCATCGCAAGAAGAAGTGTCTTCGTCAGATCCTTGAACTGTGTAGGTCATCCCAGCCATCCAGGCGAGAAGAAATATCACCCGAGTCCTCAAGAAAAACGATATCGCCTACGAGATCATTCTTGCCGACGCCGCCTTCGAAATCGTCCACGCCGACGGTATCGTCCATAGAAACGACCTCAAAAACGACGCCTTTGTTTCCTATAAAACCTCCTCGTCCACGTACGCCAACGCCGATCGAGCGCAGTCGCCCAGGTCGACGACGTCTTCGAGGAGAAAGTCGCTGCGTCCACTTACGCCGACACCGCGGATGCCGTCGTCAACCCTGAGGATCCGGAAGCTCCTGAAGCCACAACCGCTTCCGAAACCTCGGAAGGAGGTCACTTTACTCCCGTGGAGACTCATACCACTGGAGTTCGAGCCTCCATAGGCTCGAAGCTTACATAAACACCATTATGCTACATAGCAAGAAGGAAAAAGACGGGACTTGAGAACTAAGAAGGAAAAGGACGGTAGCAGCGTAATCGATCATGCAAGAGAAGTCTGGGAAGAACTTCGGCTTCGACCCGACTTTCTCGCTAACTTGATTGATTCGATGCCTAATCGATTCAATCAATTTATCAACCGTGCCGGATATTGGACTGATTATTAACTGACTATTGACTATCTATCTCAATTTCTTCGGCACAAAAGTCTGCCCTTTTCAGGGCCACCAACATTTTATAACGATGGAACGACACTCGAACGCATAAAATATAAAATAATTATATTTCGCGTGTTTATGTAACACTAAAATTAAAAATACTCTACTTCGACAACCTATATAAGCTGTATTATTGCAATATTCTATATTGGTTCAGAATTCTATATTGAAATAAATCTCATATTTTTTTTCAAAAGCAGCTATTAAGAAGTACTTGTCGACGCCTCCCCAAGATCTCCTTTTATATTACAGTAATTTCCTTGCTAATAAGAAAAAATGCATGGACGTTCGAGCGAGCGAAATAGTCATTGAGACACCGCGTATTGCTTATGTATAGATGAGACAGTGTGAGTCGAGCGTTTTCTTAATGTGCGTCATATGTATTTTAGAACGGCATTTCTGTCCACGACAGAATTCTTATAATGCTATCTCTCTCGCTCTTACGTCTGTGATAAAGGATGGAAGATCGCCGCGGCTCCCACCACTATTCCCTCTCCAAGCGTCCGACGATCGCATACCGCTAGCCCCCTCCGCTACTCCGTGCTGCTCGTGCCTCACCTACAGGCAGCAGTGCGTGAGTGACGCGTCATCGTGTGCGAGTCACACGGATATACGGACGGCATTAACGCCGATACGTGTACGTAAAACGTACATCCTCCGTATATGCCTGTTGTCGCTTTCGACTGTTTGACAGGCGTATACGGGCTTGTCGAGGGACGCCATACCTGCCTCTGAGTATCACAGATCAACACAGAAAACATATCTGTGGTATATATTTGACATTTGTTGCAAATATTTCGATGAATAATTTTTGTGTCGTTGTTATGTCTTCCATGATGTCCTCTCACTTATTTCTTCGACAGAGTCTCTTGATTTCTTGATGTTGTCTTACAATAATACTTCTTCTTATACAGCATCTTCTTTTGTGTCCTTAATTTTCTTCGGAGGTCTTCACCAGTTGTCCTCGAGAAGTCCATTATATGTACGTCCTCTTCACCCATATTTATGGGTACTGTTACAAAGTCAGAGATGTTGGGAACATGTTCCATTAAGTTAACATTGTTATCAAAATTACTAATTACGTTACTAATCACATGCTGTTCTATACTACAAGAATTTAAGTTTAATGGTGGTACTGCGTCGTCTTGGACCATAGGGCAATATCATTTCTTCAGGAAAATATTCCGTACAAATCCTCAACTTTGTCAGCGTTTCTTTTGGCGCACCTGTAATGTCATTAATAATAATTAATATTCTGTATGAGTTATATCATTGCATTATAATCAATAAAAAAATTAAGATAGTGACTGTGAGACAAGCAAGAGTACTGAACTTCTTTTCCTGCTGAATATAAATAATGCTACATACTACTTATATATTATTACTGCGCAATTTGAGATATTTATGTTCATTACTCATCGATCAATTCGGTTTTGCCAATTATTCTTTTTGTTAATTATTCAATGTTCAGCTCTGGAGTGAACATCCATGGGGAATCGATGAATTGGTATCTTCAACTTTGATGTGCACTGTGGCACACAACACTTTCAAACCATTTTGATTACGCTGAAACTTCAAAGCTTTATTAAATTATTAATAATATCTACAGTCGAATAAGTGTAATATAAGAAATATTAGTAATGTCTAAGAACTTAAAGTACTAATGTTATAAAGTAACTACTGCTATTAACTAAATTAAATATACTAATATATATTAATATATATTATGAAATATTAGTAGAATATAATAATAATAAAATATTGTAATATATAAATAAAACGTTTTCTCTCCTTTTTTCCTTTTATCGCTGAATAATCGCCTGTAATCGCCTGTCGCCAGCACAATTCACCGCTCGTCACAATTTCTTGTGTACGTGTGTGTACGTACATGTACGTATCAATATGGCGAATGATATATGTGTGCGAGCGGTCGCACTGCCTCCTGTATACTTAAATCCGGAGCGAACTAATCCCACTTCCGTCACCCGCAAAATAGTAAGAGTTTGGGCCCCCTGGTACGACACAAATTAAACTGGCAGTTGTCGATAAACGTGTACGAAATAGCTGCCTCGACGTTATTAGCATAGAATCGACAATTGTTGTTGGGTATGTACAGAATAGCGGTTCTACATTTAAAACCAGTTTCAATGCTTCAATTGTTCGGGTATCTTGGAGAATTAGAATCTCCGAATTTGAAGTGTTATAATTATTTATTATTCGAATAATCGGGTATTTGGATAATGTCAGATCCGGAAAAGATTAAAGTCTCAGCAGGAATTAATATTGTTGACATGAACAAATAATAAAACGATCTTCTCGACAAACAGAACCAATTACCCTTATAGAAATATCATACTAAGAATCATTGATAATTACTTATTATCCAGTATTTTTAATACTGAAAATAAGTAATTAATAAGTAATTAATAAGTAATAATTAATAAGTAATTAATAAATATCAATGATTCTTAGTATGATATTTCTATAAGGGTATATAATTATAATGATGATAATACAAAAGTGTTTAACACACGCTTCAACGAGAGGTTGATCGAAAAACGACGATTGACTAATACTAACTACTTCGATTCGGGAACATTCGCTTGTTGATCCTTACAAAATTCTTTTATGATAATCGGTTCATTTTATTTTATAGGAGACACAATTGATATATTGAATGGTTTTCCGATAACTCGCAAATGAAAGAGTGTATACATTTTAATTACAGGTCATCAAAAGTCTTCGTAAGCGGCTATTTATCTAATCGTTTCTTCCTCGTGCGAGGACGAACATGTTTATAGATCTAACGTATTCATCACGAAGTCAAACGAAATAATCGAATCGATAAATTGAGTCGAGAAGTTAATAGTCAAGTCACCAGGATGAGGGAAAAGGGATAAGAGGACAAGCGGATCGTGCGCGAAAGATACGGGAAAGTATCAAGGGCGCGATGGTATATATTATCTGACGTTATGGTTTACATTTGCGTTTATCTTGTCTGACGCTGACATGTGAAGGGTCTTTATCGATCTGCGAGACCTTCGAGAGTTCCATAAAAGAGATTCCAACTCTTTGCGCTAGAAGGCAAAAAATAATAGTAGGGGAGACCGAAATACGTTTTAAAATTACTCAGAATTCCATCGTTAAAACTTTTTGTTATTTAATTGTCGCGGTTGATTCTGCAAAGTTGATTAAGACAACCTAACTTTATATTTTTATGCTAGAATACAAAAGACATACTAATAAATGAAGTTTACTGTTGCTCTCTTCCTATGCTATCCGAAAAAAATGCCATATTAAGAAACACATATGACATATTAAAAAACACGGTAGTGTCTTGCACATGACGCAATTATTCAAATGATTATATCGTCAGTAACATATTTAGAAAGATTATATTTAACTAACTATAATCCTCTATTAGCAAAAGCTAGTGAAGAAGCTATTATTGAGTATATACTATCAGTTAAGATAGATATATAAAGTAGAGTCAATAATAATTAATATTTCCAAAAAACTTTATTAAAATAAAAGATGTCATTTGGATATTGCCTATTGCCTATTGCCTATTGCCTATAATTGATTTTTTCTTGTTGAAGCCATGTCAAGAAATGCGACGAAATACTGGAGTGTAGTTCTGAAAAGTACTCACCCCCGATTTTTTTGAATCTCAGTATTTTTACGTATTTTGATGCGCTGATTACGAATATCATAATAAAAATTGGTGACTACTTGATTTTTATGGTAAAAACCCATAAAAATTATAGTTTTTTAAGTTTATCTCAGTAAATACGAAAAATCATGATAAATGTTTTAGACAAAAGCTTTAGATCTCACAGAAATAAACATTTTAGGTTCTATATATTTTCACTATTTATTTTACGAATAATAATTTTCAAGGAAATGGAGTATAAAGACAGTAACAGCGTTAACATCTATCGTCGTTGCGGTTAAAAAATGTTTAACTTTTTTTCTTAATAACTTTTTAATAAACAATGACCGACAGCTAATGTGACGATAGGTAGAGTTAGGTTAGTTTTTAGAGGGGGTACGGAGGGCGCAGCCCCCCGCTAGTCGTTCAACATTTTTCCCGTGTTCCAAATGTTAAAAATATTCTTAAAAAAAGTAGTTCCTTCATAACTATAAGTCCTCTTTATTTATATATATATATATATATAAATATATATATAATATTATATATATATATATATATATATATATATATATATATATATA
>NW_022639652.1:383420-384243 GCF_010583005.1 Odontomachus brunneus
AATTGCTAACAATATATAACATCAAGATACACGGTCGTGTATCAACCAAGTGCTGATTTAACTTTGTTTCAATATCTGTCTGGATTACAATTTGCATTATAGTTGATACGTAAATAAAGAGACAATCACCAAGAAACGTTAAGAATTTATTATATTTTTCTGTTGCAAATTGACAATAAAGAACACAATATTAATGTTTGTGTTACAACATTAGCAAAGAGGACCGTCGTATGGTTGGAAAATTCGACGAGGGTGGAGTTGGGACCTCTTCCATTTTTTTAATGTATAATTTTGAAATAAAATTTAAAGAACCTACTATTTGCGTAAAGCTACATATATGCAATGTGGAAGTTGAATGAAATAAAATTATTCTAATTAAACAAATTTATTTTTAAAAGATTATTGTTTTTGTAAAAAAATATGTGATATCCGAAAAAAATTACTTTTTAGAAAAAAGTAAAAAAAAGAAGCAAAGTACACGCGCTTTATTGTATTGTTTTAAAATTTATAAAAAAATCTTTACATAAAAAATTACAAAATCTGATTAAAAATTTAAACAACATAAGAAAACTAAAAACAGCTAAAACATATTTTAAAAATTATTATTTAAACAATCTTTTTGCCCGATCAATTGTACATTTGAAAATACTTTAGCGAAAAATACAATAAAAAAAAACATTTTAAAATAATTATACTAAAAAGTTGTTATTCAGAAAAATTGTCATTACAAAAAATATTAAAGAAGCAACTGAACAAAAATTGTATAACAGTTGGCTATTTACAAAAAAAAAATACAAAGGATAAAAATTGTTACTTAAAAAAA
>NW_022639652.1:385401-385859 GCF_010583005.1 Odontomachus brunneus
GTTTATCTCAGTAAATACGAAAAATCATGATAAATGTTTTAGACAAAAGCTTTAGATCTCACAGAAATAAACATTTTAGGTTCTATATATTTTCACTATTTATTTTACGAATAATAATTTTCAAGGAAATGGAGTATAAAGACAGTAACAGCGTTAACATCTATCGTCGTTGCGGTTAAAAAATGTTTAACTTTTTTTCTTAATAACTTTTTAATAAACAATGACCGACAGCTAATGTGACGATAGGTAGAGTTAGGTTAGTTTTTAGAGGGGGTACGGAGGGCGCAGCCCCCCGCTAGTCGTTCAACATTTTTCCCGTGTTCCAAATGTTAAAAATATTCTTAAAAAAAGTAGTTCCTTCATAACTATAAGTCCTCTTTATTTATATATATATATATATATAAATATATATATAATATTATATATATATATATATATATATATATATATATATATAT
>NW_022639652.1:385869-385964 GCF_010583005.1 Odontomachus brunneus
CTCGTATAATAATAACAATGACCTTGTTACATACCATTAGTTGTATGTATGTATTATTGAAGAAGCTATTAACGTAAGTGAAAAAGAATTTTACA
>NW_022639652.1:386297-386618 GCF_010583005.1 Odontomachus brunneus
GGAAAACAGAGGAAAAGATCCTTTCATTATAATTACTATTGTTATGCTACTAAGAATAGTTTTATTATTAATACACTCTTTACTGAAAACTTTTAATAAAATTATTTTATAATATAATATTTACTTCAAAATATGTACTCTAATATATTTTAATATATATTGAGTTATGGAATTACTATTCAGAAAAGTCAAGGGCTGAGCTTGCAAAATTCTGTCATGGATATCAGTAACTTTGTATTTAATTGTGGCCAGGTATATGTTGCATTATCTCGAGTAACCTCTATAGAAGGACTGCATTTGATTAACTATGATCCTTCGTCA
>NW_022639652.1:386933-388221 GCF_010583005.1 Odontomachus brunneus
ATATCTTGTGGACTTTACCAAAGATAGTTTCCCATACCCAAGTACCATGTCAAAAATTTTTACAGAACACTGCATGGGTTATAAAAGGTTTTCAAAATATAGATAAAGTTTCATGTTATGCAAATTCAGTATTGCAATGTTTATTGCATTTAACTGATATCAGACAATTGTTTATTTTGGATAAATCAAATGTTTTAGGTAAATTAGCGTATCAGTATGAAAAGGGAATGGCTCAATTGAGTACGTATGCAATACGGCAATATTTAGGAGAATATTTTTCTGATAATATAAAATGAGATGCATTTCAATTTCTCACAGCTCTTTGTGACAAATATGATTATATAAAAGATTCACTTTTGTATAAAATGAATACTATCAACCGCTGCAAAACTTGTGAAAATACAAAATGTACCACAAGTGAGAATATTATTTTTACAATATCTATTAATCATTTGAAGGAGAAAAGTTATAATCTTCAAGATTTAATAAATATTACATTTTTACATTGGACTAAATTGTTTAATGAGCGTTTCATGTGAATATTGTGCAGGAAATATGTTACTTAAATATGAATTAATATCGATGCAAAAAATATTTGTTGTACGTATTATATTACAGGATGATAAGTCGATGAAAAAATATAAACTTAATTTATGTGCTGTTCCAACAACCAAAGTATTAATAGCTGGGCAGTCTTATAAGGTCATGAATGCTATATTTCACAATGGATCAAGTATTGATAATGGTCATTATACAAGTATATGTAGAGAAGGAACCTCTAATGTCTGGATTGAAGCTGATGATATGCAAATTAAAAAAAGATCATGGCCAAGAGGCTCTAAGGATATTTATATACTTTTTTTGCAAATAATTAATAAATAAATAATAATATATAATAGAGAAAATAATAGAAAATAATTAAGAAAATGTTTAGTAAAAGTAATAGAAGACCATCTTATGTCTTGAATATGAGATGATAGCGGAGATCTTTTCTACTTTATATATACAGGGTGAATATTATATACCGGAACACCTGAATATCTCGAAAACAAAGCGTTGTATAAAAAAATGTTAAATACAAAAGTTGTAGGGTTTAAAAAGATCTATTTTATGATATTAGCAGTTTGACCTTGACCTGATCTTTATGACGCAACTCAAGGTCAAACTGCTAATATCATAAAATAGATCTTTTTAAACCCTACAACTTTTGTATTTAACATTTTTTTATACAACGCTTTGTTTTCGAGATATTCAGGTGTTCCGGTATATAATATTCACCCTGTATATA
>NW_022639652.1:389020-389336 GCF_010583005.1 Odontomachus brunneus
TGAATGAAATAAAATTATTCTAATTAAACAAATTTATTTTTAAAAGATTATTGTTTTTGTAAAAAAATATGTGATATCCGAAAAAAATTACTTTTTAGAAAAAAGTAAAAAAAAGAAGCAAAGTACACGCGCTTTATTGTATTGTTTTAAAATTTATAAAAAAATCTTTACATAAAAAATTACAAAATCTGATTAAAAATTTAAACAACATAAGAAAACTAAAAACAGCTAAAACATATTTTAAAAATTATTATTTAAACAATCTTTTTGCCCGATCAATTGTACATTCGAAAATACTTTACTGAAAAATACAATA
>NW_022639652.1:389346-394953 GCF_010583005.1 Odontomachus brunneus
ATTTTTCATATACAATATTAAAATTTTATGTTAATGTTTTATATGTTAATGATCTGTGCAATATATAACAAATAATGAAACATAAAATTAAAAAAAACAAAAAATATAATAATTAAAGTTGTTATGTAAATCTCTTTTATTATTATTTTTGGAAGAAATACAAAATTAAATTTTTTATAGATGTTTCTCCGACAAACAGTTTTATATAATAACGTTTTTCTTAATATTTATCTACTTTAATTATTTATACAGTTAAAAGAATTTGTGTTTATAAAAGTGAGAACTGAAATGTTAATGATTAATTACTCGCACTTGGCGTAAACCTCTTTATAGCATTACTTTTGTAGAGAGTACAAAATTAAATAGTTATAGCTCAAAATTAATATTTTTGTAAAGATTTGTAAAATATCTTTTAACAGGATTTGTTTGTTATATTTTTTGTGTAAAGATTCTTTGCATAACAGTTTTTTTAAGTAACAATTTTTATCCTTTGTATTTTTTTTTTGTAAATAGCTAATTGTTATACAATTTTTGTTCAGTTGCTTCTTTAATATTTTTTGTAATGACAATTTTTCTGAGTATACTGTCTACGTGGCGAAATAACCCGCAAAAGGGATTCGCAGAAATCGAGTATAAATACCGTAACAATGCTGTTACAGTCTTTATACCCGATTTCCTCGAAAACTATCATTCGTACGGTGAAAATGTATAGGACCTAAAATGTTTATCTCAGTGAGATCTAAAACTTTTGTCTAAAATATTTATCATGATTTTCCGTATTTATTAAGATAAATGTAAAAAACCATAATTTTTATAGGTTTTTCATGGTTTTCACCATGAAAATCAAGTAGTCGTACGATATCGCTACAGAGCTAATGAATATTTAGAAGCATTGTCGAAAGAATTGTAATTTATAATCCGATATTTGAATATCATTTTTTTGCTAATGTTAGGTAAATGCCGGGGACTATTATCGGAATATCGACAGTGGCGAAACTTTGGGTCAGTTCTGGCCCAGTATTACACAGTATTACACCAAAGTCACAAATCTTGCAGCCAATACTGGCTCATCATTGGACCGAGCGTAATGCTACACCAGTACTGATTATTAGGTGTATAAATTAATTCTCGGTCCCTATATTAAATCGACTATAGCACCTATTCAAATTGAAATTTGAATTGACGTGTGTGATCTCTTTGTCTATAATAATACTCAATGCCAGTTGCATCTTGTGTGATGTGATGTGGTTCTTGTAATAACAAATAATGTTATTATTTATAAAAACAAATAATAACAAACGCTCGCTTTCACATATACACTACTTTTCATAATATGAAAACCAGAAACAATAATGAAGAGATCAAATCTGCTTACTTTTAATGTTATTTAATTAGAGATATCTAGTGTCATGTGAGCTGGTTTTTATAATAATGAAAAGTGTATTTTGCAATAATATGTAATGTTAAATAAGTTTAATTGGACATAAACTGCTTATTAAATTACTGAAAGCAGGGACAAAGCACATTGCACTAATATAACATGTCACGCCTACTTATTGATACTAGAATAGAGACGTAGCTTCACATAAATCGGAGTGGAGGAGAGAGGGAGATAGTTAAAGTTAGAAAAATTACTTTTGAAAAGTATCGCGTTTTACTCTCTAAATTTTTTTAAAGTAAAATTTCATTCAAAAAATGGAGTAACAGCCAATTCACTCGAATTCAAATTATTTTTCCATTCCTATCGAATGAATCCTCTATTTTAAATCATTGAGTAAATATTTTCACTTGAAATTGAAGAGTGAATCTGATGCATTGCAATGAGGAAATATATTCACTCCAATCTATTGAAATATTCACTCATATGGAGTCAAAATCCATTTTAATCTTAAATGTAACATTCGTATGGTTTAGAGTTGCCATTATTTTCAGTATCATCTTGAATAAAAATACTGTTACTTTTCACTCTAAGAAATTTAAAATATACCATTATCGTTTCTAATAAAAAAGGTAATAATAATATCAACGATGTTACAAGTAACACGTTACTTTCCAACTCTGATGATAGTGTACATAATTAAGAACGGCGTACATAATTTGATACTTCGGGCCGAAGAATATACTTAATAAATAGACCGAGTATGTCCAATACTTTAGTTACTAAGCAGTTACAAGGTACAAAAAGACAGAAAAGATTATATAAATAGAGAGAAGAGGCGAAAATCGTATCTTGCTTTTTTTGAGTCGCGCGATAAAAGAAAAATGGAAATACAGATTTCATTATCTATTTTTTTCTAATTATCAGATTTTAAGTTTTATGCTCGGTCTATTCTACAACTATGAGTCGAAGCATGGATCAAATATGTACGCAGCTCTCGATTGTGTGTGTTATCTCCTCCACTGCGGTTTATGCAGAACTGCGTCTGACATTCAGTTTACGCGACGATTGTCGTGACATGGACGGCTCTATGTGTGTGTGCAGGTGGAGAGAGAAAGACGCTTGCGTGCCTGTGTCGAAATCGCGTCACTGACGGGACTACGACGGAATTTCTTTAAAAAATTTTAATGTGACTTTCATGTGATCTTAATGTTGTCACGCAAGGTCAAACTGACTTTATTGCTTTGTGTCCCGTCGAACTATGCAACTTTATAACAACTAAATTCCGCGGTGTGGGTTGTGAGAGAGTTTTTTGGATATTTTTCGTCCGCTAGAGTCTAGGTTCAATGAATGATTGACACAAACTTTCATTTTGATAAAAATAAATAACAAAAGAGTTTATTGTATATTGTTGAGTTATATATAGAGCAGTGCCGATGTTCTCGGGGTTCTTCGGTTGCCAGGTCGCGATGACAATACGCCGCGACACGGATCGCGGATCGATAGACGGAGCTTTTAGCGCGAACGCTCGGCTGGCCAAAATTCTCAGCGGGCGGTCGGGGGTGAGCGGACGCGGAGTGGTACGTGAATTCGCGTTAAATGTTCGCAGAACGATGAATCGGAGATCCCGCGCCGTCGAGTGTCGCGTGAGCGGGAAACGATCAATATCGGTGTGACGGATGCTGTGTCGTAGCACAGCGCGATAAGCGGATGCGCAGCTCGTCGTGTTATCGGTGCGGCGCATAGTGTGCTAAAAAACACATTTGGTGGACAAAATTCTGCCTTCACAAATCTGTGTCGATTTTGATGAAACTTTTTTTAAAATACTCGTGAATAGTTCTACTATAATGTCTCACTGCCAAAAATTTAAAAAAAGTAAACATAATCTCAAAAAATAACCCTAAACTCCATTACCTGTTACCCCTAATTACCTCAAACTTCATAACAGCATGGTCCGAAATTCCAGTACTCCAAACCTTCTAGTCCCATAACTCCTATACCTGATTACGCACGAGTTAAAAATTCCATAACACTAAATCCCATGACCCAAAACTCCATAACTCCATAACGGGTTCGAAGGGTAACTTGACCGGAGTTTAGCCTTAGGAGTTGAAAACGCATGACACTGTAGGCGAACGCACCTACCTACGTTTTTAAAAACCTTAGACGAGCAAATAAGCTACGAGAATGCTCAATGGAATGTAGCTAATGCACTGGCCCAGTTCTTGTCTGGAATCTCCGCTGGAAAGATCAGAAAGATACCAAAAATGCTCGGTGGAATTTGCGAACGCATGAATCCGGAGTGAACGGGAAGACAAAGTCGGAGTCAAGAAATAGGACACCCTGCATACAGCAACCGGTTATGTATCGCGGTGAATCGGCAAAAGGGCCGATTATATCAACGAGTGAAATACAACTCTAATATCCACAGCGATTCCGCCGAATCGACCGCCGCACAGTGGGATATTTAGCCCGATCTAGCTGGCCAATAGTCGAATTTTTAAATTGTTTTTATTTTTTATGAATGACAATTTTAGATAGGTAAATGTCTGCGGAATCCCTGGTGAAAATTGAAATTGGAGAATAAATAAAGTGTAAACGAAGAGTGACGGAAGTGTAAGTAAAGCGCTTACAAAGTGTAAATTGAAACATCGGAATGTAAAGCAAGCGGGTACGCTTATAAGCGCTTCACTTACACTTCCGTCACTCTTCGTTTACACTTTATTTATTCTCCAATTTCAATTTTTACCAGAGATATTGAGCTGATATGCTTTTATTCGTCCGTGGTAACATTAAGCGGTTTGATTAGTCGGAATGTGGACATTATTTGTACTGTATGCATCGATTGTCGACATTCTATAACATACGATCTTCAATAAACATTTAAAAGATCTTGGAAGTGGCAGGATGAAATTCCGTGTTATAGATTGTTTCAAAGAAAATCTAAAAATTTGTTTAGCCTATGCTCATTGTAATTGAATTGTTATTTACATAAATATATGGTTTTTAAAATAGCGTTCAATAACGTATTGTTTTATGATCTCGATGTCAAACTCGAAAGATTTAATTACACTTTCAGGTCCATTCCGGCTATGCTCCTTAGATAAAATGAAAAGACATTCTACCCGAATAGAATATCAAAAAGAAGTAGCTGCGGAAAAGTGCAGATGTATTTGTTGCAATTATTTTTGTTACTCCATCATATATAGAGTATCCCATTTTAACTTATATACCGAAATATCTTGAAAATAATACATTTCCGAAAAAAATGTTTCAAATAAAAGTTGTAGAGTTTAAAGAGAGTTATCAGGTGAGCTACTTAAATTGTGGGTCCGGGATTCATTTTGGGCTCAATAAAGCTCAATTTTAATTTTTTTAATGGAAATATTTCTTCTTATCATAGATTCATATTCTGTGGAAAAAAATGAGGAAATTTTATTCCTGATAATTTTTCGCTAAACCTCTTTCAACTGGTGCAAAATTATGTTCAAAGTTCTTATTTTGAAAATTCTGGCTAATGAAGCTCAAATCAGCGGACGATGTGTCCTTGGGGGGAACATTAAGAAATTTCTAAAAGATAATTTTATTTCTTCACTGTCAATAACTTTAATATTTACAAAAATTATTTATATGTGATATTTTCTTTTGAAAACAAACATATTTTTCCTGATATGAGATAATTTGCATGAGACGAGCGTGTAACGCTGCCGACATAAGCATAGTTTGATTGCATGATATATATTCATAAAATAGTTTAGTATTTAGATAAATAATTGTTTGTTTTGATATCAGGTTGATGATCGAATCTCGACCGATACATGTTCTCTTTTAATCTAGTGCGTTAACAGTGCATGTATCTTTATTAGGTATATTGTGCGATAGCGACAATTATAAAAAATAATTATCTTTATAATTAATTAAAAAAAAATATTTAAAATCGTTTAATTATATATTATTTTGAATCGGGTAAGTGTGCATTTGTTTAAAACAGTATAATTACAATCGTATTCATTTTAACATAATTAAAACTGTTTGAAAAAGTAATTAATTAATTTTAAAACCAATATCAATATAAGTAAAATGGATTTGTTATATTTCAAGATACATTCCAGTATTTCTTTTTACATCAATAGAGAGAAATATTAACTTTTTAATACTAATAAACACACACACACACACACACACACACACACACACACACACACACACACACACACACACATATATAT
>NW_022639652.1:395971-400713 GCF_010583005.1 Odontomachus brunneus
GTGCTTTTTGTATAAGTCTATAATTTTTTTATCAAAATTATTCTATTTATAATTATTTATTTTTTAATATTTAATATATACATATTTTTATATTTTTTCATATTTAATATTAAAATATTTATGTTAATAATATATAAAATTTATTTTTCATATACAATATTAAAATTTTATGTTAATGTTTTATATGTTAATGATCTGTGCAATATATAACAAATAATGAAACATAAAATTAAAAAAAACAAAAAATATAATAATTAAAGTTGTTATGTAAATCTCTTTTATTATTATTTTTGGAAGAAATACAAAATTAAATTTTTTATAGATGTTTCTCCGACAAACAGTTTTATATAATAACGTTTTTCTTAATATTTATCTACTTTAATTATTTATACAGTTAAAAGAATTTGTGTTTATAAAAGTGAGAACTGAAATGTTAATGATTAATTACTCGCACTTGGCGTAAACCTCTTTATAGCATTACTTTTGTAGAGAGTACAAAATTAAATAGTTATAGCTCAAAATTAATATTTTTGTAAAGATTTGTAAAATATCTTTTAACAGGATTTGTTTGTTATATTTTTTGTGTAAAGATTCTTTGCATAACAGTTTTTTTAAGTAACAATTTTTATCCTTTGTATTTTTTTTTTGTAAATAGCTAATTGTTATACAATTTTTGTTCAGTTGCTTCTTTAATATTTTTTGTAATGACAATTTTTCTGAGTATACTGTCTACGTGGCGAAATAACCCGCAAAAGGGATTCGCAGAAATCGAGTATAAATACCGTAACAATGCTGTTACAGTCTTTATACCCGATTTCCTCGAAAACTATCATTCGTACGGTGAAAATGTATAGGACCTAAAATGTTTATCTCAGTGAGATCTAAAACTTTTGTCTAAAATATTTATCATGATTTTCCGTATTTATTAAGATAAATGTAAAAAACCATAATTTTTATAGGTTTTTCATGGTTTTCACCATGAAAATCAAGTAGTCGTACGATATCGCTACAGAGCTAATGAATATTTAGAAGCATTGTCGAAAGAATTGTAATTTATAATCCGATATTTGAATATCATTTTTTTGCTAATGTTAGGTAAATGCCGGGGACTATTATCGGAATATCGACAGTGGCGAAACTTTGGGTCAGTTCTGGCCCAGTATTACACAGTATTACACCAAAGTCACAAATCTTGCAGCCAATACTGGCTCATCATTGGACCGAGCGTAATGCTACACCAGTACTGATTATTAGGTGTATAAATTAATTCTCGGTCCCTATATTAAATCGACTATAGCACCTATTCAAATTGAAATTTGAATTGACGTGTGTGATCTCTTTGTCTATAATAATACTCAATGCCAGTTGCATCTTGTGTGATGTGATGTGGTTCTTGTAATAACAAATAATGTTATTATTTATAAAAACAAATAATAACAAACGCTCGCTTTCACATATACACTACTTTTCATAATATGAAAACCAGAAACAATAATGAAGAGATCAAATCTGCTTACTTTTAATGTTATTTAATTAGAGATATCTAGTGTCATGTGAGCTGGTTTTTATAATAATGAAAAGTGTATTTTGCAATAATATGTAATGTTAAATAAGTTTAATTGGACATAAACTGCTTATTAAATTACTGAAAGCAGGGACAAAGCACATTGCACTAATATAACATGTCACGCCTACTTATTGATACTAGAATAGAGACGTAGCTTCACATAAATCGGAGTGGAGGAGAGAGGGAGATAGTTAAAGTTAGAAAAATTACTTTTGAAAAGTATCGCGTTTTACTCTCTAAATTTTTTTAAAGTAAAATTTCATTCAAAAAATGGAGTAACAGCCAATTCACTCGAATTCAAATTATTTTTCCATTCCTATCGAATGAATCCTCTATTTTAAATCATTGAGTAAATATTTTCACTTGAAATTGAAGAGTGAATCTGATGCATTGCAATGAGGAAATATATTCACTCCAATCTATTGAAATATTCACTCATATGGAGTCAAAATCCATTTTAATCTTAAATGTAACATTCGTATGGTTTAGAGTTGCCATTATTTTCAGTATCATCTTGAATAAAAATACTGTTACTTTTCACTCTAAGAAATTTAAAATATACCATTATCGTTTCTAATAAAAAAGGTAATAATAATATCAACGATGTTACAAGTAACACGTTACTTTCCAACTCTGATGATAGTGTACATAATTAAGAACGGCGTACATAATTTGATACTTCGGGCCGAAGAATATACTTAATAAATAGACCGAGTATGTCCAATACTTTAGTTACTAAGCAGTTACAAGGTACAAAAAGACAGAAAAGATTATATAAATAGAGAGAAGAGGCGAAAATCGTATCTTGCTTTTTTTGAGTCGCGCGATAAAAGAAAAATGGAAATACAGATTTCATTATCTATTTTTTTCTAATTATCAGATTTTAAGTTTTATGCTCGGTCTATTCTACAACTATGAGTCGAAGCATGGATCAAATATGTACGCAGCTCTCGATTGTGTGTGTTATCTCCTCCACTGCGGTTTATGCAGAACTGCGTCTGACATTCAGTTTACGCGACGATTGTCGTGACATGGACGGCTCTATGTGTGTGTGCAGGTGGAGAGAGAAAGACGCTTGCGTGCCTGTGTCGAAATCGCGTCACTGACGGGACTACGACGGAATTTCTTTAAAAAATTTTAATGTGACTTTCATGTGATCTTAATGTTGTCACGCAAGGTCAAACTGACTTTATTGCTTTGTGTCCCGTCGAACTATGCAACTTTATAACAACTAAATTCCGCGGTGTGGGTTGTGAGAGAGTTTTTTGGATATTTTTCGTCCGCTAGAGTCTAGGTTCAATGAATGATTGACACAAACTTTCATTTTGATAAAAATAAATAACAAAAGAGTTTATTGTATATTGTTGAGTTATATATAGAGCAGTGCCGATGTTCTCGGGGTTCTTCGGTTGCCAGGTCGCGATGACAATACGCCGCGACACGGATCGCGGATCGATAGACGGAGCTTTTAGCGCGAACGCTCGGCTGGCCAAAATTCTCAGCGGGCGGTCGGGGGTGAGCGGACGCGGAGTGGTACGTGAATTCGCGTTAAATGTTCGCAGAACGATGAATCGGAGATCCCGCGCCGTCGAGTGTCGCGTGAGCGGGAAACGATCAATATCGGTGTGACGGATGCTGTGTCGTAGCACAGCGCGATAAGCGGATGCGCAGCTCGTCGTGTTATCGGTGCGGCGCATAGTGTGCTAAAAAACACATTTGGTGGACAAAATTCTGCCTTCACAAATCTGTGTCGATTTTGATGAAACTTTTTTTAAAATACTCGTGAATAGTTCTACTATAATGTCTCACTGCCAAAAATTTAAAAAAAGTAAACATAATCTCAAAAAATAACCCTAAACTCCATTACCTGTTACCCCTAATTACCTCAAACTTCATAACAGCATGGTCCGAAATTCCAGTACTCCAAACCTTCTAGTCCCATAACTCCTATACCTGATTACGCACGAGTTAAAAATTCCATAACACTAAATCCCATGACCCAAAACTCCATAACTCCATAACGGGTTCGAAGGGTAACTTGACCGGAGTTTAGCCTTAGGAGTTGAAAACGCATGACACTGTAGGCGAACGCACCTACCTACGTTTTTAAAAACCTTAGACGAGCAAATAAGCTACGAGAATGCTCAATGGAATGTAGCTAATGCACTGGCCCAGTTCTTGTCTGGAATCTCCGCTGGAAAGATCAGAAAGATACCAAAAATGCTCGGTGGAATTTGCGAACGCATGAATCCGGAGTGAACGGGAAGACAAAGTCGGAGTCAAGAAATAGGACACCCTGCATACAGCAACCGGTTATGTATCGCGGTGAATCGGCAAAAGGGCCGATTATATCAACGAGTGAAATACAACTCTAATATCCACAGCGATTCCGCCGAATCGACCGCCGCACAGTGGGATATTTAGCCCGATCTAGCTGGCCAATAGTCGAATTTTTAAATTGTTTTTATTTTTTATGAATGACAATTTTAGATAGGTAAATGTCTGCGGAATCCCTGGTGAAAATTGAAATTGGAGAATAAATAAAGTGTAAACGAAGAGTGACGGAAGTGTAAGTAAAGCGCTTACAAAGTGTAAATTGAAACATCGGAATGTAAAGCAAGCGGGTACGCTTATAAGCGCTTCACTTACACTTCCGTCACTCTTCGTTTACACTTTATTTATTCTCCAATTTCAATTTTTACCAGAGATATTGAGCTGATATGCTTTTATTCGTCCGTGGTAACATTAAGCGGTTTGATTAGTCGGAATGTGGACATTATTTGTACTGTATGCATCGATTGTCGACATTCTATAACATACGATCTTCAATAAACATTTAAAAGATCTTGGAAGTGGCAGGATGAAATTCCGTGTTATAGATTGTTTCAAAGAAAATCTAAAAATTTGTTTAGCCTATGCTCATTGTAATTGAATTGTTATTTACATAAATATATGGTTTTTAAAATAGCGTTCAATAACGTATTGTTTTATGATCTCGATGTCAAACTCGAAAGATTTAATTACACTTTCAGGTCCATTCCGGCTATGCTCCTTAGATAAAATGAAAAGACATTCTACCCGAATAGAATATCAAAAAGAAGTAGCTGCGGAAAAGTGCAGATGTATTTGTTGCAATTATTTTTGTTACTCCATCATATATAGAGTATCCCATTTT
>NW_022639652.1:400723-406347 GCF_010583005.1 Odontomachus brunneus
ATTATAATGCTATTACAATAAACATAATCGCGGAATTGCCAGTGCTAAAAAAAAAGAGACAAAACCACTCTTAAAAGAAACGTTGCAAATGTTTCTTCTAGCTGAACCCACTGCTGTTTATGAAAATAAAGAGAATATTTCTTCGAACGAAGCAGAAGTACTCTCAGATGAAGAATAAATGTCATCATTTTCTAACTAAATAAAATATTATGTATATTGATTACATATAATTTGATAACAAAGGTTTGATAACAAATAATTTTATGTTGATAAAGTGTTGATAAAAAATAATTTTATGTATGTTGATAACAGATCTGTTACCAAATAATTAAATGATGAAAAACAAATTAATTTTTTTTTCTAAAAAATTGTTTCTATAGTTTTAAAATATCCTGAATTAATACGTACGTTTTAAATCAATTAAATAAAGGATATAATTTTGGCCAGCTAAATCGGACAAATACCCCACTGTGCGCTGTTTATTGCATTACGTATAGCCGTTCTATGCATCGTCAGGAAGCATGTTTGTCAGATGGAACGTAAATTAGCCGTATAAAGAAAGCTTAAAAAAGCCCTCTGACACCAGTATTCTATTTTTTTCTTTTTCTTTTCAAGTCCGATTTTTCTATTACTCGCTCGTATCTCGCGTACACATGCTCGTTACGTAATACGAGCACAAAATGTAGGGGCCCTTAATCCTCGTTCTAATTATTGGAATTCTCGATAGAAATGGAAGAGAGTATGAACAACTTAATAATGCAGGAATATTCCAAGAGCCAAGAAGTGTATGTCATGTCCATTATATTAAGTGTTCCAGTTAGTTTTGAGAGATTTTGTGCAAAAAAGAAACACGTATATTTTAGAGAGACATTAAATTATTTCAATCGAAATATTTTCCACCGTTAGCTACAACTCTTTTCCACTTTTCTGGCAATAAGTGAATTCCGCGATAAAAAAAATGTTCGTCTTTCAAAATAATCCATTCATCGAGCCATTTCTTTATTGCATCATATGTTTTGAAGTGCTGGTCAGTAAGGTCGTGCTGCATCGATAGAAATAAATAATAATCTGAAGGAGCACAATCTGGTAAATACGCGGCGTGTAAGACATTGAAATTCCGATAACATATCTTTAACTGCTTTTGCAACGTGTGGTCAAGCATTGTCGTGCAACAAAATCATTTTGCGTTTTCTTTGAGCTGTTATTGGACATTTCTGGTTCAAAGCACAATTCAAATCGATTAATTGTCGTTGATAAAGTTCAGCAGTGATTCGGTTTCAGTAGCTCATAATACACGATGCCCTTCATGTGCCACCAAATGCATAACAGAACCTTACTTCCATGGGTATTGCATTTTGAGGGAGTTGATGTCGACAGTTAGCTTGGATCTATCCACGATTTTTACGCTTAGGATTATCATTGTATATCTATTTTTCATCGCAAGTTACAATTTGATACAAAAATTGCTTCTTTTTGTAACGAGAAAACATTGAAGTGCAAATGCTTAAACAATTCTAAATAGTCAATTCAGACAATTCGTGTATAACCCATTTGCCTTTTTTTTGAATCTTTCCCATTACATGTAAACAATCAGAAATGGTTGATTTACCAACATTTAATGTTGTACCTAATTCTTGAAGTGTTTGAGCTGAGTTTTCATCCAATAATGCCTGCAGTTCAGCATTTTCGAACTTTTTTGGTTGATCTGAACGTTCTTTGTCTTTCAAATCAAAATCACCATTTCTAAATCGTCAATACCAGTACTCACACGTTTTAACTGATGGAGCAGACTCAGAATAAGTTTCTGAGATGAATCGGTGAGCTTTGGCAGCTGTTTTCTTCGAATCAAAGCAGTAAAGTAATAGATGCCGAAAATGCTCTTTATCATCCAGTTCCATGTTTATTTGCACTAAACAGTGTGTTTATGTTTACAAATACACAAGACATGTGTCAATTTGCTTGTATAGATGTCCTAGCTTTGACGTACCCATTTTCAAAATGTTTCTAGTAGATTTGTAGCTATAGCCATCTACAGTAAACCCTCAAAACTAACCGGAACACCTAATATTAGAAAATTACAAAGTCTTCGGGAGAGACAAAGGATATTTTATTTCGTGGAAAATATAAGTACAAATGATGGAGAATTTCATGTAATTAAAAAGTTATTTGACGTAACATTGAGGTGATATATTTTATAAAATCTTGGAGTAACCGACAAACACACAAAATTGGTTACTTTTAATAAAATTCATAAAATTTATTGTATGTCCGTGAATACTAATTGCAACACGTGGAATAGATATTACGAGAATATAAATTTCCCTCGTTCAGGTATGCAGTAATGCAATACATTTTGTTTTTAGTTTTTCTTTTCGGTGATGTACAATTATGAAATCTGCAGTATAAAAAGTATCTCTGTAGTTAGTGTGGCTCTGTTATTTCGGAATTCTTTATATATTCAATAAATGCAGTTAAAAACTTTCTCGAAGCGAGATGATCTTAAGGAGAAACTATCATTTTTCAAGGATCCAAAAAATTTATTTTTTCGTTTTGAATTTTATGAAAGAGCGTACTTAAAGAATCTATTAATGTTATTCATTGTTTTTATTTATAAAAATTATATGTTATTCATAAAAATTATGTTATTTATAAAAATTAAATGTTATTCATTGTTTTTATTTTTAAAAATTATAAATCCTAGATAAAACATATATTATGTGTGAACAATTTAAATCTAATCTTCCGCGTAATTTCGAGAAAATGTTCGGGTAATTGGTTGTTGTAATTAATATTCACACATACACAGTGCGACAAATAATTTTTAAGACTGGGCCTATAAAACGTGATAGAAACAAAATATTCTCATGCTTATTGTTTTATTTATTCAAAATAATTTCTTCTTGCTTCAATATACTTGTTACAGCGATTCAAAAATGATTTAAATACATGATCCAGCTTATTTTGTGGTATTGCCTCTAGTGCCCGTGTTGAAGCTGTTTGGATGGTCGGAATATCTTCGAAAAAGCATCCTTTCAACTTTAATTTCAATTTTGGCAATAAAGAGAAGTTACATGGAGCCAAATCAGGTGAATATAGCGGATAATTGAGCACACAGACTTGATTTCGGGCAAACAATGAGTGAATTGTGAGATGGCGCGTTATCGTGCAACAGCGATCAACTTTCTGGGTCTCGATATTCGGGACGGATACGACGGATTCTAACTATCAAACGCTTCAAAACTTGGAGATAATAGTCACCAGTAACTGTTTGACGAGATGGAACGAATTCTTTATGGATAATTCCTTTGCTATCGAAGAATGTGATGAGCATTATCTCATTGGCCTGCCCGTATGTTCGTCATCTTCTAGCGACCCTCTACTATCCAAAAATCGTTTATGCCACACGAAAACATTTGATCGACTTAAACAAGCATCGCCATACACTTGCTGCATCAACCGGAATGTTTCTGATGCACTTTTACCAAGTTTTGCATTAAATTTAATGACTGCTTTTTGTTCCATGATAAAATTTCAACATCGATTTAAAACTTGTTTAGGAAGAACTGTCATAACTTTGTCATTTGTCATCCGATTGGCATGAACTTGGGTGTGTTAGAAAGAAGAAAAATATATATTTCTAATGATACTAATGTTCAACAGATGGTGCCACTAATTGCTGAGATATGGCGCTAGTCTTAAAAATTATTTGTCGCACTGTGTATATACAATGGATTTTATAAATTTTATTAAAAGTAACCAGTTGTGCTTCAGGTAATCAACGATTGCAGTTTTGTATCCATATAAACGGACATTACTTCGAACATCTTCTATGAAATAAG
Source organism: Odontomachus brunneus (assembly GCF_010583005.1). Lineage (NCBI taxonomy): Eukaryota > Metazoa > Arthropoda > Insecta > Hymenoptera > Formicidae > Odontomachus > Odontomachus brunneus. Next base: position 404,563 of record NW_022639652.1, read on the forward strand.
AATCATTAATTTACTTCTTTATTTAATGTCAAGTAATCTTGTGTTTTAGGTTTTTAAAATTGTCTAAACAATCTTTATTACACTAGGAATAAAAAAGTATAGCATGCAATTTAAGAAAAGAAGTAATCTTGAAATCTTTGAAGTATCTTCATCCATAGAAAAAGTATTACTAACATATTATTGCCCTCTTGATATCATACAATTTTTGTACATATAATAATAATAATAATAATAATTTTGTACATATAATAATTTTCATATCTTTAAAAATAGCGGAAATATTCTTGGATATAGTGGAAATATTCTTGAATATAGTGGAAATATTATTAAGAGATTCACCGTGTATATATATAAATAACTTTAAATAACTGCAAAGTTAAAAAATAGAAATAACTTTAGTTATTATTATATCAGTTTTTACAATGGTAGAGTTTATCTCAAAATGAATATGTAATTTTTCAACATTATTTCTAACAGACATAGTTGTATTTTATTAATTCTTGAAAAATTTATGATTTGTTCAATCGAAACGATAGAACATAATTTCGGAAAATAGAAAGTTTCGATAGTCAGTTAATAAAAATCTCAATTGTAATAATAACAATTATTTATTTGAATGCGGTTTTCGATAACTTGTCTGAAAAATTATCGGAAAAACAATTAGCACGATTTCGGTATCTTTGTACACTATAATACAATGTCTCCTCAAAAACGATAGTGCGGTTCTGCACGCGGTATAACATCAGTGGCTCTATTTCGATCGATATATCCTATGCAAATTTGGAAATGCGAGATAAACGAGACGGCTCTTCTCCTGCAATTGCTGTGCCCGTTCTGTCCGGTCCGGCTTCCACTAAACGCGACATTTTTCTACGTTAACAAACGATATACAAAGCTATCGTGAATTCTAGAACGACAGCCGGCCGAATAGATCGTGGCTCCAGACGATAATTTTTCCGACAACAGCACGATACACAAATTTGATAAGGATTGGTGGTTTTGCAGTAATCGGAGTTTTTTCGACAACGTGGACGTTTGAATCCTCTTCTCGTTTCCTCTAACGATATCCGTCCACTCGCTCTTAGTTTCTCTCTTTCTCTCTCTCTCTCTCTCTCTCTCTTGCTCTCTTGCTGTAGCCTAACGATATCTCACTGATACTTCCGGTATCTGCGATAGCCACCAAGAACGAAATAAAGACCGGAACTTGCGGCTTATGAGATACCTTCTTCAGATTCTCCTCTCTTCCTTCCGCATTCGTCAAATTTCGGTAACACTTTGCGGAGACTCAGGAGTCGTCGACTAGTTATCGACTGTTTGTTTTACCGAGACTGCGTCTGCCTCGTCGCCTATCGCCTCTTTGTTTATCCAACTTGACCAAGTCCTCTACACGCGATATCTCCAGAATTCAACTTCATTACCGCGTCTCTTCCGTTCCCTGATAGCCTGTTTGATCGATTCAATATATATTTCATTCTGATCGACAGCTGTAAACATATGTTTGGCTCCGACATCCAAGTCCTTGGGGGCGGGGGAGAGGGATGATATTTACTTTAATATTATGTTATTAAATGAGGAAATCAAATCAGCTGGATTTTTCTCTCTCGCAATTGATATTAATTAATACTAAGAACACGTAATTATAGCAGTTTTACCAAACATATTGTATTTTACTTTAGAATTACTTTTGAAACAAAAATCAACTAATGTTTGATCTATTCTATAGTGGATATATATATATATATATATATATATATATATATATATATATATATATATATATATATA
>NW_022639652.1:406534-407132 GCF_010583005.1 Odontomachus brunneus
AGTTTTCAATTTAAATCGCGCGGGTAAACCGCACATCATAAATATTTTTTTTCTAAGTTGGCAGCATTGTGACAGACATCTGTGACAAATTGGATGTCAAAACATTCATTACTTTTTACTTTACACTGGTTTTGTACGACGCTAAAAGTGCATTCGGCGATTTTTACAATGTCTAATTATATTGAGCAAAGAAGTTGCATTAAATTTTGTTTGTGGAATGAAATTTCGGGTGCAGAAACGTTCAGGATGTTGCAGAAAGCCTTCGGGGACCATGCTTTGTCGGAAAGGAATGTTTACAAGTGGTATAAACAGTTCAAAGAAGGTCGTGAAAGTGTCGTGAAAATCAAGGTCATGTTGACAATTTTCATCGATTATCGTGGTTTGTCCATTCAGAATTCCTTCCACCTGGCCAAACCGTCAACAAAGAGTATTATTTGAGTGTTATGCGTCGTTTGCGTGAAGCTATTCGCAAGAAGAGGCCAGAATTGTGGGCAGACAATTCTTGGTTTTTGCATCACGATAATGCACCTTCTCACACTGCACTCGTTCTTCGTGACTTTTTCGCCAAAAATTCGATCCATATCGTTCCACAACCACC
>NW_022639652.1:407224-409309 GCF_010583005.1 Odontomachus brunneus
GATAGAAGAGATACAACGTGAATCGCTACGCGCTCTGAAAGCCATCCCGAAAGGCGACTTTAATTCTTGTTTCGAGGACTGGAAAATATGTTGGCATAAGTGTATTGTGTCGGGAGGGGATTACTTTGAAGGCGACGAAATAGATTTGGAAGAATAAATAAATATTTTTTGAAATAAATAAAAACTGGTCTTACTTTTTGGACACAGTAGTATATATATATATATATATATATTTATTTATTTATTTGTATCCACTTTTAAACACGTATATTTAAATAAATTTTAAAACTTGGGTAACGAGAATTGATGGTGTATTAATTATTGCAATTTCACTATATTATTTCTAGCATAAAGATCAACTACATAATATAATAATATCAGAAAAATATTTAATAAAATTTTTTTATAATAGGAAGTCGTATAGATTTAATGGCTGTATTTTTACCGTTATACCGGAATTGTTAGAAAAATAATATCTGTTGCAAAGCGTTGTCTAGTTTCCACAATTATGTTTGGACATTGTTCACTCAAGGAGTTTAATAGTAATATGGATTGTGGCCCGACAACATAAAAAAAATACTTCTTTTAAACAAGCTTTTATATGATTTGATAATAATTTGTCTCATGTAGAAGCCATAACAGAAATATTAGGTGCCAGAAACAAAGTTTCTTGTACTTTTGGTCCAAATTTTCTTATAGTTTCTTTTAATACAATATTACTTACACTAGATGTTTATAACATGAGACGGAAAAAGTTGATTTGTTTAATTATCATGAAAGGTAAGAATTATCTTTCAGAAGAAGTTATTTGTAATTCTGTTCAAGCAGCAATATTAGGTGACTATAAAAGGCAAGCTGTGGTAACTTTTGTTGGGTATGTTAATTTTAGTAATTTTTGTATCATTTACATATAATAGATCTATATTTTATTTGGTTTTTTTTTTAATATACGAAAACTTTCTTAACCTTACATTAATATTTAATTTTTCGAGCGTAGACTGGGTCATTTTGACATGATTTTTTTCGAGTAAAATAATTGGAACACGTAGTAGTTTTTGAGTATAATGCATTGTAGGTTAAAAGACTTATTTATTTACTCGCGAAAGTACTACATCTGTTCCAACCCAAGCTCGCTTCAATGTATGTGTAGCAGCCACGGTAGTTGGACATCGGGTGAAAAATGCCCAACTTCATGCTTCAGAATAAATATAGTTTTAGAACGAAAAATCCAAAATAGCAATTATGAAACTTATAAACTTAGTTACAAAATCTTAAAGAGATTTTCCTTAATATTAAAAAGCAAAAATTTTATAGATTTTAGGAAAGAAAGTACTTTTTACAGCAATGAGCAAATTCAAATATATAATAATTTTCACCTATTGAGTTTTCTCTCAAAACTGATAATGTTTCATAGAAATATTACTCTTTAACTTATAAATTGTCCAATAAAAATTATCGAAGTTTTTTTTTGCAAAAGTGCATAGTTTTCAAAATATGCAATTGAAAACGTTATATATGGTTAATTTGATCCGGTATGCGTTCTATGGAAGTTTACAGAGATATGCACTAGAAGGATTAACACTCGTCTCTTTGACGGATATTTTTTCGAAAATATCCCCTTTACTCCGTTAAAGTTACCCCATTTATGAGGATTTTCGATAACATATTTCGCATAGTATAACATAACATATTTCTTGCTAAATATAGTTTTATTTATTATCCTTTCTCCTCATTAATTCATCGTTGCTAAAAAAAAACGCTCTGACAGCATATAATTCAAGAATGCCAGCCAAAAGAGAAGATATTTGTAACAGCATTTTAAAACATGTTAGTCTAGAATTAGCTGTTTGTTAAAAAAAAATGTTTTTAGTCGATATAATAGGGACATCGCTTCTGGTCACTGAATTCTTGTCCGATCTCTATATTGTATTCCACGGACGAAGAATTTTCTGCACGCGTATATTTCAGGTAAGAGAGATAGAGTGGGACAGGGAGAGGGAGAGAGAGGAAAAGAAGGAAAGAGATAGAGAGAGAGAGAGAGAGAGAGAGAGAGAGAGAGAGAGAGAGAGAGAGAGAGAGAGAGAG
>NW_022639652.1:409741-414262 GCF_010583005.1 Odontomachus brunneus
AGAGAGAGAGAGAGAGAGAGAGAGAGAGAGAGAGAGAGAGAGAGAGAGAAAGAGAGAGAGAAAGAGAGAAGGAGAGAAAAAGAAAGAGAGAAGGAAAAGGAAAGAGAAGGAGAGAAAAGAAAGAAAGAGAGAGAAAGGGAGGGAGAGAGATAGAGAGAGAAAGAGAGAGAAGAAAAGAGAGAAAAAAGGAAGAGAGCATTAGTACGTCAAGTTCCTGTAAAAGTAGCGGTTTGAAAGCCAAAGAGAAGCTTGGTATTGCGAGAATGTCATTTGGACGATCGAACGACATCGAGCAAATATTTCATTTTTTTTTTCCAATGAAACATACCGGCGTTGTGACTCGTCATTTTTAAACATTGATCCCGAGTCGAAATTTTGATTCTACTTTCAGCCTTACTATTTTATTATTAATACTTATTTTGATATTTTTAAACCTACATCAACCTATTTTAATTCTATTTAATCTACCCGAGTCGAAATTTTGATCCTACTTTCATCCTCATTATTCCATTCAACATCTATTTTGACGCTAAAGAAAGAGAAATTTTAGACATCATCAGAGTTAAAGTAGAAATAAATTATATCATTAATGCTTTGCTAATTTAACTCCTACTGTGTTGTAGAATTCAAGGTATAACATAGGGCCAAAATTTCAAGGTTGTATGTATCATTCAAAACGGTCTTTTCTTGCTCATTAATAAGACGCAAAAATAGAGGATGCAGAAATTCATATTTGATTGAATTTTTTTTTTTTAGTTTCAGTATAAAGTTATTTCAACGATACACGAGCATTAAAACAACGCGACATTAGTTCGCTCACATTAATTTTTATCACGATTTTCCAATAACACGTGTCTGTTGAATTCGTGAAACGAGAACGCGATACGAATCACTCGTTAAAACTCGAAATTTGCTCGAAATATCTGGAGAAGCAGCAATTAGCGTCGCGCACTCTCACTGCGTAGTAGCGTTTGTATTTAACAAAGCCACGAAACGTCGTTGAAGTCCGAACGATTTTTTCATGAATAATTCAATGGCTACGAGAAAATTGCCAATTTGCGAAACATGAAGTAACGAGGCGTAAAAGTAGCAATATGTGATGTTCGGTCAGAATCCATTTTATCGATAAATAAGATAACGGGAACGAGAAAAATCTCGGTATTTTACATGCGATTTATAAAGGAAAATTATGTCAATACTCGTGAATTTTCAACGTTCTAGTGATTCTGTATCACTTTTCAATCATACATGTAGAATCAAAGAATGAGTAGGTAAATATGGCTTCAATTATTGTAAGCCTCTCAGGAAATACAATAACATAAAAAATTACAACAAAATCTGATTAAAAATTTAAACAACATAAGAAAACTAAAACTAGCTAAAACATATGAAAAAATTATTATTTAAACAATCTTTTTGCCCGATCAATTGTATATTCAAAAATACTTTACTGAAAAATACAATAAAAAAAAACATTTTACAATAATTATACTAAAAAGTTGTTACTCAGAAAAATTGTCATTACAAAAAATATTAAAGAAGCACTGAACAAAAATGAACAAAAATTAATAACAGTTGGCTATTTACAAAAAAAAAATACAAAGGATAAAAATTGTTACTTAAAATAACTGTTATGCAAAAAATCTTTACAAAAGAAATATAACAAACAAATCCTGTTAAAAGATATTTTACAAGTCTGCAAAAATATTAATTTTGAGCTATAGCTATTTAATTTTGTACTCTTTACAAAAGTAATGATATAAAGAAGTTTACGCCAAATGCGAATGATTAATCATTAACATTTCAGTTCTCACTTTTATAAACACAAATTCTTTTAACTATATAAATATTTAAAGTAGATAAATATTAAGAAAAACGTTATTATATAAAACTGTTTGTCGGAGAAGCTTCTATAAAAAATTTAATTTTGTATTTCTTCCAAAAATAATAATAACAGAGATTTACATAATAACTTTCATTATTATATTTTTTGTTTTTTTAATTTCATGTTTCGTTATTTGTTATATATTACACAGATCATTAACATATAAAACATTAACATAAAATTTTAATATTGTATATGAAAAATAAATTTTATATATTATTAACATAAATATTTTAATATTAAATATGAAAAAATATAAAAATATGTATATATTAAATATTAAAAAATAAATAATTATAAATAGAATAATTTTGATAAAAAAATTATAGACTTATACAAAAAGCACTTGGCGTGCCTTCTTTTAATGATTAAACAGCTGTCTTATTTTAAGGACGCCTAGGAGTTAATAACAATTAAGGACGCCCAGGAGTTAATGACAATCAAATAATTTAATTAATTTATTATTGTTTTATTTAACCCAAACATGCAAAGTGCTTTTTGTGTAAAGCTACATATACTCAGTAGTTAATGATAATCAAATTAAAATTAATTAAATATGAATATTTTTAATTTACTTGCAACTCAAAGTATACTAAATTAATTTACTTGCAACTCAAAGTATGCTAAATGATTTTCGTAATATTATACTTAATACTTAAAAAGAAGGCACGCCAAGTGCTTTTTGTATAAGTCTATAATTTTTTTATCAAAATTATTCTATTTATAATTATTTATTTTTTAATATTTAATATATACATATTTTTATATTTTTTCATATTTAATATTAAAATATTTATGTTAATAATATATAAAATTTATTTTTCATATACAATATTAAAATTTTATGTTAATGTTTTATATGTTAATGATCTGTGTAATATATAACAAATAACGAAACATGAAATTAAAAAAACAAAAAATATAATAATGAAAGTTGTTATGTAAATCTCTTTTATTATTATTTTTGGAAGAAATACAAAATTAAATTTTTTATAGAAGCTACTCCGACAAACAGTTTTATATAATAATGTTTTTCTTAATATTTATCTACTTTAATTATTTATATAGTTAAAAGAATTTGTGTTTATAAAAGTGAGAACTGAAATGTTAATGATTAATCATTCGCATTTGGCGTAAACCTCTTTATATCATTACTTTTGTAGAGAGTACAAAATTAAATAGCTATAGCTCAAAATTAATATTTTTGTAAAGACTTGTAAAATATCTTTTAACAGAATTTGTTTGTTATATTTTTTTTGTAAAGATTTTTTGCATAACAGTTTTTTTAAGTAACAATTTTTATCCTTTGTATTTTTTTTTTTTTGTAAATAGCCAACTGTTATACAATTTTTGTTCAGTTGCTTCTTTAATATTTATTGTAATGACAATTTTTCTGAGTAACAACTTTTTAGTATAATTATTTTAAAATGTTTTTTTTTATTGTATTTTTCACTAAAGTATTTTCGAATGTACAATTGATCGGGCAAAAAGATTGTTTAAATAATAATTTTTAAAATACGTTTTAGCTGTTTTTAGTTTTCTTATGTTGTTTAAATTTTTAATCAGATTTTGTAATTTTTTATGTAAAGATTTTTTTGTAAATTTTAAAACAATACGACAAAGCGCGTGCACTTTGCTTCTTTTTTTACTTCTTTTTAAAAAGTAATTTTTTCGGATATGACATTTTTTTACAAAAACAATAATCTGTTAAAAATAAATTTGTTTAATTAGAATAATTTTATTTCATTCAACTTCCACATTGCATATATGTAGCTTTACGCAAATAGTAGGTTCTTTAAATTTTATTTCAAAATTATACATTAAAAAAATGGAAGAGGTCCCAACTCCACCCTCGTCGAATTTTCCAACCATACGACGGTCCTCTTTGCTAATGTTGTAACACAAACATTAATATTGTGTTCTTTATTGTCAATTTGCAACAGAAAAATATAATATATTCTTAACGTTTCTTGGTGATTGTCTCTTTATTTACGTATCAACTATAATGCAAATTGTAATCCAGACAGATATTGAAACAAAGTTAAATCAGCACTTGGTTGATATACGACTGTGTATCTTGATGTTATATATTGTTAGCAATTGTCGTTTCTATATATACACATATATACCAAAATTTTAATATTATTCAATGCTATACACAAAAAAATAGAATAATTTCCACCTGCGTCCTTGTTTTATTTTTTATTATATTATTATAGATATACAACAATCCTCTTCATTTTAATATTATTATTATACATTTTAATATTATTATATAAACATGCTTTATATGTTTTTCATTATCAATTTGCAACATGAAAAATGTAAAATATCATTAACTCCTTTATATCAGATAGTATATCAAAATCAAATTACTATATATTGTCGTCAATTTTCTCTGTGTATCCTGTAATGAAAAAAATAATATCGCATATATAACAATAATTTGTTATGTCTCAATACTGTTGTATTAAGATATTAATTCTTATTCTCAATTTGCTGAAACAGATTATAAATAAAATGTGGAAAGTTAAATGGAATACATATATATATATATATATATATACAGGGTGTTCGGAAAGTACCGGGACGCCCGAATATCAGGAAAAATATAAGTTTTACAAAAAAATGTTTCA
>NW_022639652.1:415043-416564 GCF_010583005.1 Odontomachus brunneus
ATGAGAGGTGAGGGAGGGGGGTTGGTACCCCTTATGTCAAAAGATAGCCCTTCTGATCTAATTCTCAAGATCAAGGTCATTGGAGGTTGTTCCGTTTATTTTCATTTCTTCGTAAAAATGCTAATGCCGGCGATCCTCTAACTTTGAAGCATTATAACTTGAAAAGTACTTCATGAAAAAATATCTTATTATAGCGTTTTGGAAAGCTCTCGAGATGTGCTACACACAACAAAAAAGTGACAAAATAGGAAGAAAACTATAGCATCTCTATTCTCGCCCTCTCTTTCTCTAGATGTTGACTTCACTCTATTAGACAACAGAATATAGGGCATTCGGAGTCCATGTAGACTATATCCATAGCACAACCCATTCAAAAATAGTATGAGAGTGACTTTTCTCATTCTTATGAAAGCGAATAACTTTGTGTCTCTTGCTAGAAAGCAACCATTGTTATTGCTTTTAATTTAGTAAAGAAGAATAAAAAATACAAGAAACATTAAGAAAATAATTAATATGTTTATAATATGTTCTATATTATTTATTCACTGAAAAAAATTTTGTTTTAGTAAATGTATTTACTAAATTTAATATATATTTTATATAAGTAAATAATATTTATATGTAAAATTTATTTACTAGATTATACTAATATATAAAATTAATATATAAAAATTAGAAAATGAATTTTAAAATGTTAACTTCAATCTAATTTCGGTCCACCACATTATAATCAATATCTATTATGTAAAATCTAGTGAATTAATTTATAGTATTCAGAATCCGGAAGTTTTTACATTAAAAAAAAAATATTATAGTAAATATTTATTTAAATTTATATTTCCAAATTGTCAAAAATAAGAAATATCATAAAGTATCCAAAAGAAAGGTAAATATTTTCTCAGTACAATTTATTACTTTTCAGGAAACTAGAAAAAGCAGAATACTTGAATAAAAATATATAAAAGACCGCTCCATTTCTCGTTCTTTCTTTCTCTTCAATATTATTGATAACATTTTAATTATTTTACTCATTTACGTTTTATTATAAAATATAAGTAGATCTTTTTTAGAGTTCAAATATATATATATATATATATATATATATATATATATATATATATATATATACCCTGATAGCCAAACGTGCCAAAAGCAAATTTCGGCAAAGCGTGCTGCAAGTTTTATCAACAGAATAACAACAAAACTGCAGGACGATTTGCTATATCAAGTAATGTCGGCAAAATGTGTGCAATATTGCGACACGACCTATTAGCAAGCGTGATAGCAAACTGCTGACAAAAACCGGACAAGCTATCATTAGTAGTATGACGGCATATTGATAGCAGAAACTGAGCAAATCGTGCCGAGCAATGTGTGATAACAAATTTGCTGCAAATAAGATGTGCCAAGCAACGCGTGACGGCAAATTTGCGGCAAAAATCGAACAAGACGTGCCGAGCAACATATGACGGCAAACTGACGGCAAAAGCCGAGCAAGTCGTGCCAAATCTCATGCAACAT
>NW_022639652.1:416832-417205 GCF_010583005.1 Odontomachus brunneus
AGAAAATAAACTACATCACTAGTTATATTTTTTTTTTGTAACTATTAAGTAACTTATATTATATCCTCATTAGGAAAAGTGATATTGCCTAGCAACTAGTTTGGTTTTTTACCATAATTATGTTGTTTCTTTTATCTTATTATTAGTTAATATATTGTATATATTCGCAAAAACGTTACATTATTGGTTCATCACTGTCTAGTTACACTAACTAATAACTATGTGTATGTGTCTATTGGATACAACTTTATTATATAATAACTAGATTCTCATAAGCTGCAAATTCTACTCGGGTAGTTTTGGCCTGTTCATAGCCGGCACATCTTGCTCGATTTTTGCCGTAAATTTGCCATCACGCCTTGCTCGGCACGTC
>NW_022639652.1:417408-421193 GCF_010583005.1 Odontomachus brunneus
TATATATATATATATATATATATATATATATATATATATATATATATAGACAATAGGAAACATATTTACAATTCAAAGTGAAATAACGTAGTGCAAAGCATCACTAACTCAGAATTGAAAGTCTCAAATTCAAGCCCGATCAGAACGGTAAACGAATTTTTCAAATAAAATGTAAGTAATATCGATTAAATAGAACTTAAAGATACGTATCATATTTGAAAACGTTACTGACAAAATTGAAAACGTTACTGACACAATTTCAGCTTTTTTCTATGTTTTCATGCAAGGTGCATTCAATTTTATAAATGATTTTTTTTTATAAATGATACGTCTAATAACCTAGATATAAAAATGTAGCACCTTATAAGCTATCTGGATATATGTTAGTATATGTTTATGAAGTATATATATTCGTGCAGCTAGAGGAATCTTTGATTGTTTAAAACTATTTCAAAATAAATATATAATAAATATTGCTATTTAATAAATATTGTTATTTAATAAATATTGTTATTTAATAAATATATAATAAATATAACATAATAAATATTGCTTTTTGTTTTAGATAGAATGCAGAATATTGTGGTTTTCATTATTTTTATTTATATTTATGTAATGTATGTGACTTTTTGATGGGTTTTAGGACATCGATCTATCATTTTTCACATTGTACTAAACTATTTAATATCTGTTATAATGAATTGACGTGTGTGATTTCGTGTAGCATTCCGCATTAATGTAACTTATTTGCAGACGTATCTCATCCGCTTATTTCTTCTATTTCAGTTACTTTATGAATAAAAATTACTTTTGTTATACAAGATAGTATATCACACAGCGGCAGAAAACTTCAACTAATAAAACGTTATACAAATTTATTCGTTAAGAATGGCGAATGTTAACATGAAATTCCAAGCCGTAAAATTTATTCGACTGTTTTCAAATCAGATATTTCTTTTGTTTAACTGCAATATTTTTTCGATTCAAATAAAGCTCAAGAAAAAGTATCCACGTTCTAAAAAGAGCATTTTGTGATTTCGTTTACACCGTTCTTCTAATGACAAATTTATGAAAAATGCGCTTAACAAACCTATTTCTACTGTAAATATAACTAACATATATTAGTATATGAATTCATTTTGTTAATAGAAACAGAGCTAATATTTACAATTTTTCCTTGTATCTTTCATTCACTGTGAGAGAAAAGATAGAAGAAAGGTAAGAGTAAAGTCATAGTGGGAAGAAAAGCTTACATTTTGGACAAAAATCTATCGACAGTGCAATTTTCAATCGATTTCAAAGATTTTTTTTAATTTCCTTGTTAAAGATAGCTCTATAACAAAGTATATTGAGACATTATTAAAACAAACCTGAAATTCAAAATGACGGATAGAAAATAAGTGTCAAAAATATTAAAAGTTATTGAATAATACCTGTCGTCTATTGTGATATAATATTAAATATAATAGTAAATGTAAGTATATTTTACACAATTTTACAAAATTTGTATATATAGGTTTTCTTGGGTCATTAAATATGAATTTGCAATTGAATTTAAAATTAAAAAATCAAAATAACATTTATTATGGGAATCAAAGATATCGAGATTTTGCAAGGTTCAATGGATTTACATAAACAATATCATGCACTTAATATATTATTACTTTAAAAATTTTTATATTTTAATATTAAATTTTCTACGAGATAGCACGCTTTTGTTATATTGTTATAATGATAAAGCAATATGATATAATATATTTAATTTAATAATTAATTAAAGAAGATTGGCGGGTTGTGTGTGTGTGTGTGTCGGTCGCGATAAAATATTAATGTTATCTCTAATTAATAATTAAAAATCTATAAAGTTATCAGAAAAAAAGGACTTTTTTCAATTTTGTTTTTTAACTTTTGTTCAATTTGACCTAATGTACAAGCGCACGATAGGTCACCACGACAGATGTTGCCACTACAATTCATTTACAATATCTCATGCAATCATTCACAAATTTTTAATCTCGATAATTATTGCGACTATCGCAAAATGATATGAAACTTTTATGTTCATCTTAATCCGTACATTTCCACGAGAGATTTAAAGATTGTTCTTGGATAATTTGTAAATTAATTATATTTTTATATTAGTGTTATACGTTCACTGAATTATATTTAAATTAATGGTTGTGTGACTCAACTAAGAAATTGTTGAATATTGATTTAGTTAATGTTTTCTCTTCCTTTATTTTAATATTGCTTGTTAAAGAATCAGATGAAATTAATAAATAATGCATTATATGATATTGCTTTATTATTTAAGCAGTTATATAACAATATAACAAAAGTTATAGCAATATAATAAATCTATTTTGTTAAAAATTTAATATTAAAATATAAAAATTTTTAAAATAATAAAATAAATCTTCGTGTAAATCTATTAAACTTTATAAAGTCTTGATATTTTTGACTTTCATAATAAATATTATTTTAATTTTTTAATTTTAAGTTTGATCTTAAATTCATATTTAACGATTCAAAAAACCGATATATATCTCTATTTTATTATTTACTGATATATATCTCTATTTTAGTATAAATATATTTAATATCATAGACGATTATCATTCAATAGTATTTCAATACTTTCGACACTCATTTTCTATTTGCCATTTTAAATTTTAACTTTGTTTTAATAATGCCGCAGTATTGCATTATAGAGCTATCTGTAGCGAGTAAATTAAAAAAAAATCTTTGAAATCGGTTAAAAATTGTATTGTTAATATATTTTTGTCCAAGAAAATGAGCCTTTTTTCCACTATGTGCTGACGCGAAGTTCAACGGGAAGCGCTGCGTATTAAACGGCAGATGTTGCCGTCGAAGATACCGAACCGTTAATTCCCGAGCGGAAGGAAGGTTGGGCCGATGTTGCGCACGCGAGGACAGGATCCGAGGGGCAATCACGGGCGCGTTACCGAAGTTGAAGAGTGGCGCGGGGCCAAATACAGGTCGGGTATTATATCGCGTCCGGGGATCCCTGGAATCGTGCGGCGAAACTTAGGCGAAGTCGACTCGACGTTCGTTATGATATCGGACAACTGGCGAATGATTCACCGCGCTGCAGCACGCGACTGCATCCTAAATACCTTTTGAACCGAAGCGGACGTGATGGAGCGTTAACCGCGCGGCCGGCATAACTTCCACGCGATAGCGCGAGGGCACCGATTTAATAGATGCGCGAAAGTGAAAGAGAGACATGGAATCGATAGACGACCGAGCAATTTGCTCGAGAACTATTGCTCTGGGAATGCTATGGTGTGTGTATCTGTAAAAAAAAGGATAATATAATGAAAGAAAGGAAGCACACACACACACACACACACACACACACACACACACACACACACACACACACACACACACACATAACGTTACATATAGAGTTCATACTTCCGACGCAATTGGATTGACATCGAAGCTGTTTATTTTTCTTTGTATCCTCTTCTCGAAAACTTTTATCCTCGGCTTAGTCACTAAGCTACTGATGAGATAAAGACTAGTAGCTCTAGATAAATTTTCGTGATACCACAAGAATTTGGTGTCGGATTTGTGATAATCGAGAGGTAATTGAAGGATGATATTATAGATCATTTTCAGCCATCTGATGTAAATATATAGACATTCAGTGTATAATAAATTATTAATTTTATAATTTATAATTTATATAATGTTTGTTTTATTATTATGTAAACACACACACACACACACACACACACACACACACACACACACAC
>NW_022639652.1:423595-424008 GCF_010583005.1 Odontomachus brunneus
GAGTGAGAGAGAGAGAGAGAGAGAGAGAGAGAGAGATCTAGAATTAAATATATTAAATATTTTTGTAAAACTTACATATTTCTATACAATTGTTATTTATATTAATTTGCGAAACAAAATAATTACTCGAAAATTATTGCAAATTTCGCAAAGTATTTGGCTTTTTTGTTCCGTTTTTTAATCCGTTCTACTTTCCTACGAATTATGTCAAGAAAGATTTCAGACTGTGTATATACAGGGTGTTCGGAAAGTACCGGGACGCCCGAATATCAGGAAAAATATAAGTTTTACAAAAAAATGTTTCAGACAAAAGTTGTGGCGTTTAAAAAGATGTATTTACTGATCACATCAGTTTGACCTTGGGTTGCGTAGCGAAGGTCAGGTCAAGGTCACATTAATTTTTTTAAATGGAA
>NW_022639652.1:424100-424471 GCF_010583005.1 Odontomachus brunneus
TTTTCGATCTAACGCTGATAAACGTCTAACGCTTTATCGGGATTTGTTGCTGTAGCAGGCCTACCTGATTTTGCACGATTCTTAACATTACCTGTTTCCTCAAAGCGTCGTACAGTACGCTCCACTGTAGACTTAGAAATGCCGATTTGCCCACATCGAAAAGTTTCATTGAATAAGAGAGCCACCTCCTTATAAGATCTATGGCGATCACCCCATCCACGCATCATCAAAATAGATATTCGTTCACGCTCATTTAGATGTTGCATTTTTAAACGTAAAGCTCTCTCGATAAGTATTTGTTATAATCGAAGTAACGCGTCTCTAAAGAATTAAATTATGATGGAAACCACTTGAGATAAACTGCATAAATT
>NW_022639652.1:424519-426490 GCF_010583005.1 Odontomachus brunneus
CTCTCGAGATGTGCTATAAGAATATGCAATGAAAAATGGGGTGTTCCATTTAAAAAAATTAATGTGACCTTGACCTGACCTTCGCTACGCAACCCAAGGTCAAACTGATGTGATCAGTAAATACATCTTTTTAAACGCCACAACTTTTGTCTGAAACATTTTTTTGTAAAACTTATATTTTTCCTGATATTCGGGCGTCCCGGTACTTTCCGAACACCCTGTATATATATATATATATATATATATATATATATATATATATATATATATATATATAATTTTGATAATTTTGTAATGAAAACATTATAATAATCATTGTACGTCCAAATGCGATCATTTACCGCGTATGAATTACTTCGATTTTACAGTCAGAAAATAAATAATAATACGATTAAATTCAAGGATGTTCAGAAAACAGAGAATTTGACTGAGCAATCAAAACAAAGCAATCAAAACAAAGAGAGCAAATGGAAAAGATATAACTTTCGAGCAAACAAATTTACTCCAGACTTCTCCTCCTATATAAAGAATTGTACAATTGAAATTACATACAAGTATTCTGTTTTCAAACTTTAGAACAATTTGGTTTTTAAGTTTTGATACTATTTAGAACATTTTCTATATTATAGTCTTAGGCAAACAATAATTTAGTTAATTAACTCGTTAATTATTTATTAACAAAAATGTTAAACTGGTCGTACTTTTTTAGTTTATTATCTCCGATAATAGTTTATATCAGTTGCTGGCGTATTTGATCTCGAATATGTACCCCACTTTCTTCATCCCTTGCAATATCATTTATATGAATGTGTTGATCTTGAGCTTCTAGTTCAGGGAATTCATCGTCCATTGCAGGTTCAAAAAATTATAGGTCCTCTGTTTCGTACGGGCAGAGTACGGTGGGCGGCCGTGTACCAGGCGCCGCGATATTCGCGGGCATCCGCCTGCCGGCATTGTTTCGCGCCGTCGCCGCGTCGCGGCGACAGCTTCGGCGGCCCGTCGCTCGCAGGTAAAACTTAACTAAGCGGCTATATAAGCCGGCGCGGGCGACTGTTCATGGCCTTTTGAGTGCGCGTTGCACGTTAGGTCACAGCCTTTAGAATTTCTACTTTAGCACGTTGGCTTACATCGTACGAGTGGGAGTTTTGGTAACTTCATAGATCTGTCCATCTCCTCGACACTGCTAGTGGGTGAGAGAAGATCTTTCCAGATTGCTTTGCAGCCTCCGCTACGGGGGGAGGGTGCTTATTTCTGCGATATCTCGAGCACTGCAGATATCGTGCGTCGTCCGACAGGACTTAGGGTGCTATTTCACGTGTCGTACGACAAGTATTATCGGACATGCCGATTAGCAGTTAATACGCATGCGGCTGTCCGTGCAGTCACATTTATCGTACGACATGAAATATAAAAACCTGCAAAAGTTATGTGTCCAGTGAAGGTTATGTCATATATGCTTGCATGCTATATTTTGTGACGTGGCAGCCGTGGAGGCGCCCGTCTCAAGAACCCCGTACCGATTAGTGAGAATGTTTATCGCGTGCCGTGTCGCTAACGGTTTTTCGAGACCTTGCCGAATATCGCGTTCCGTCGGATTGTTTGTTGTGAAGATCTTAAGACAAAGCGAAGAAGCGATTTTTGCGAGCGGAGCAGATGCGGAGGTCAACGCGTCCCGAATTTTGTGCCCCTCGACGTCCCTTGCCGGCCATCAGGACGAGGAGCGGAGGACATCGAGGAGGGAGGAGGCAGAGGACGACAACGAGCGAAGCCCTTGCTCAGGTGAATCGCACTCTCGTACTTTGGTGATGCAAATATATTATCGCGAATTATCGGGCGCTCAGCAATAGAGAATATTCTATCGCCGAGAAGCTATCGTAGTTATAATACAGTATCGCGCTTAGACGGATCAGCTGTATTTACTTTTAGCGAAGCAGCCGTCGCGAGAAACCCGGCAGGAAAAAACGGGAGAGC
>NW_022639652.1:426500-426596 GCF_010583005.1 Odontomachus brunneus
ACATGCGCGTATGTAAAATACCACAAGTATCACATAGTATAATATATATATATATATATATATACGAGGTCTGTTCAAAAAGTATCGCGAATTTTG
>NW_022639652.1:426606-426887 GCF_010583005.1 Odontomachus brunneus
AAAAAAATCCGCCCAAAAAAAAATCGCAAAAAAACATGAAAATTCAGGCCTCTAAACCTACTTCCCCCCTTAATAGCCACACCTCGTATATAAATTCATTTGATATCTTGGAGTTCTTTTAATTTTAATATTTAAATATATATGTTTAATTATACTATGTGATACTTGTGGTATTTTACATACGCGCATGTGCACGCCACACACACACACACACACACACACTACACACACACACATATATATATATATATATATATATATATATATATATATATATATAT
>NW_022639652.1:427066-428241 GCF_010583005.1 Odontomachus brunneus
TATACGAGGTCTGTTCAAAAAGTATCGCGAATTTTGAATTTCCGCGGGTTACGTATATTCGATTTTTGATTTTTTTGTGGCGTTATGTTGGTACTCATGTTCCTCACTTATGCCGACAAGTTCAGCCATTTTGAATATTCAGTTTATGTTTGACAGCTGTTTTGCTTGGACTTGTTTTGGCTCGTCTTCGATTTTTGCCTATTCCAAAAAATGGATCAAAGAATCTGTATCAAATTTTGTGTGAAAAACAAAATTAAGTGCGCGGACGCATTCCGAATGTTGACTGTGGCATATGGTGAAGCTACCTTGGACCGAAGCAACGTTTATCGGTGGTACAAAATGTTCTCAGAGGGCCGAGAAGATGTGAACGACGAAGAGCGTGCCGGACGCCCGAGCACGTCAACAACAGACGAAAACATTGATGAAGTGAAGAAAATAGTATTGACCAATCGTCGAATCACCGTTAGAGAAGTTGCTGAGGACCTAAACATAGCGATTGGCTCGTGCCATTCGATTTTTACTAATGATTTGGGCATGAAACGGGTCGCCGCGAAATTCGTACCAAAATTGCTCAATTTCGACCAAAAACAGCATCGCATTAACATTGGGAGCTGTTGGACTCTGTCCGCGACGACCCAAATTTGCTCCAAAGGGTCATAACTGGTGACGAATCATGGGTTTATGGTTATGACGTGGAAACCAAAGCTCAATCATCCCAATGGAAGCTGCCGCACGAGCCAAGACCGAAAAAAGCGCGCCAAGTTCGGTCGAATGTGAAGGTTTTGCTTACAGTTTTCTTCGATTGCAGGGGCGTGGTGCATCATGAGTTTTTGCCACAGGGTAGAACGGTCAATAAGGAATATTACCTGCAAGTTATGCTCAATTTGCGCGAAGCAATCCGCCAGAAACGCCCGGAAGAACAA
The DNA here is from genome assembly GCF_010583005.1 of Odontomachus brunneus. Taxonomy (NCBI): domain Eukaryota; kingdom Metazoa; phylum Arthropoda; class Insecta; order Hymenoptera; family Formicidae; genus Odontomachus; species Odontomachus brunneus. The sequence continues at coordinate 427,990 of NW_022639652.1, forward strand.
AAATTGGCTTTTGCACCATGATAACGCCCCTGCTCACACATCGTTGCTTGTGCGCGAATTTTTGGCCAAAAACAACACACTAATGATGCCGCAGCCACCGTATTCCCCAGACCTGGCCCCCTGTGACTTTTTCTTGTTCCCGAAACTGAAGAGGCACATGAAAGGACGACGCTACGCTACGATTGAGGAGATAAAGACGGCATCGAAGGAGGAGCTGAACAAGATCACAAAAAATGATTTTTTGAAGTGCTT
>NW_022639652.1:428251-428502 GCF_010583005.1 Odontomachus brunneus
AACTGAAGAGGCACATGAAAGGACGACGCTACGCTACGATTGAAGAGATAAAGACGGTATCGTAGGAGGAGCTGAACAAGATCACAAAAAATGATTTTTTGAAGTGCTTCGAGGATTGGGAAAAACGTTGGCACAAGTGTATAATATCTGATGGGGATTACTTTGAAGGGGACAAAATAGATATTCATGAATAAATAAATAATTTTTGAAAAAACACAAAATTCGCGATACTTTTTGAACAGACCTCGTAT
>NW_022639652.1:428613-430278 GCF_010583005.1 Odontomachus brunneus
ACGTCCACGTCGTTGTTTCTGGGTAACGCCAAAAGTAAGAAGAATATCTCACTCCAATGAGCGTGCAAGAAAGCGATTTTCACCTTGTGTGGTGGATTTCACACAAGCGATGAAAATCGCAAAGACGTGTCTTTACTCACGTTAATTTTCTGCTTTTTCAGATCCCACGTCAAAAATAGGGATTCCTATTTCAAATAATCACCTCGACCTTCAAATGATCTTCATAGTTAACTTAAAGGTCAAGAAGGTCATAGCGTATCACACTTACTTTTTAAAGTTCCTCCAACGCTTGTCAATCCTAAAAAACCATAATCACTCAGAAAAACAGCTCTACAGCCATTTTTAGACATTTGAACTTTATTGGACCTTTGAAGGTCATATAAAAAATTTTCAAAATATCATTTTGAACGTAAAATTTCCTGTTCTTTCCAAATCCGGGGTCAAAAATAGGGGTTCCCATTGAAAAAAAGACCTTGACCTTCAAATGACCTTGAAAGGTCATCTCAAGGTCAAGGTCATTAGCACAGGTTTGTGAACCCTTCTGTCCTGAATATTTTTTATCGCAACTATTTTCCCGTAGAACGGGTAGTTTAGGAGATATTCAGAATTATAGATTAAAATGGGTCATCCTGTATATACAATTTATATTTAGATAATTTATATTTAGACAAATCTGGTATTACCAGATACCAACTTATTTCTGTTTTTGTTTTTAAATTTTATTAAAAGAATTATTTTTATTTATCATTGTAATAATTAGGTTATAAAGTGAAATTGCCCATATAAAAATATAATAAAAATAAAAATAAATATGAATGTATTATATATTTTAATATGAATATACCCAGATAGCCAAACCTGCGCAAACAGATTTCGAGCAGAGCTTGCTATCAACTTTTGATGGCAAATAGATAACAAATTTGATACAGGATCTGTTATATCAAATCTTGCTGCAAAATTGCCACCAAATATGCGGCAGAGCTTGTTGTCGGATAATTGCTGCAGATTTGCAGGAGCTTGTAGCGATTTAACGGCAGATTGACGGCAAAAATCTTGCTGCGCTGCAAGCTTTGCGCGGTTTTTGTTGCAAATTTGGCACCAATTGCCCGACAGCAAGATCTGTCGCCAAAACCGTAGCCTAATGTAGACACAGATGGCTATGGTTTTGCTGTGGGTTTTTTATCAAATTTGCTGCCAATCTGCGAGCAGTCTGCATTCAATTTGCTTATTGTAAAGAAGGGTATTGTAAAGAAATTATATATATACACACCAACACACACACAAAGTGTATATATGCATATATATGTATGTATGTATATATATGTACGAGGGTGGTCTGAAAAGTTTCCGACCTCAACGTGAAGATAGCAGCACTTGTAAATAAAAGCTAGTGAATTTCGTTGTTCATCTGTTGACAGTTACTCACCGAAGTTTCAGCCATTTTGGACTCGCAGTTGTTATGTAACAGTCGTTTGAGTAAGTTGATGTGAGTGTTTTTGTGAAAATGGACAAAATCGAGTATCGAGCTGTCATTAAATATTTGTTTTTGAAAGGCAATACGCCTACGCAAATCAAAGATGAGTTGGATTCTGTGTATGGGGACTCTGCACCATCATTTACGACAGTGAAATTTTGGGCCGCTGAATTTAAACGTGGCCGTAAGAG
>NW_022639652.1:430288-431493 GCF_010583005.1 Odontomachus brunneus
AAGTGTCTGACTCATACTGTATTAGAGCTAATATACAGTTAGGATAGATTGGGGTAAGTAATGAAATCAATGTTTTTTTAAACAACCACGTATAGAATTAGAAATTAAAGGTATGTATCGAAATAGTATCGATATAAAATCGATATAGTACCGATTTTTTTTTTTTTTATAAATTCAGTATCAATATTTATTTTTATTGATATTTTCGATCACTAATTCTGTCTCTTGCATTAACAGAAGTCGGCTTAAAATATTGTATAATAATGGGATCTTCAGTGGCCTCGAAGAGAGTTATATCTGATCTTAACAATACAGTTACCGATAAGCGAAGCAGATTAACGAGTCGTCATATCGGGACCGGTGCACTTGGACACAGTACAATTGGACACGTTGCAAATGGACACGGCATTTGACACACAGTTCAATTGGACACGGTGCGTTTGGACACGAAACTTTTGGGCACCGTTGTTTTTGGACACGAAAGAAAATGCACGTCGTTCAGTTACATACCGTTCATTTGGACACCGTTCAGTTGGACACCGTTTACTTGGACACAGTTCAGTTGGACACCGTTCAAGTGCCCACTGTTTACTTGAACACAGAAGGATGCTCACTGTTCACTTGGACACCGTTCACTTGGACACCGTTCATTTGGACACCGTTCACTTGGACACCGTTCACTTGGACACCGTTCATTTGGACACCGTTCACTTGGACACCGTTCAATCACCCACTGTTCACTGGGATACAAAAGAATGCGCACTGTTCATTTGGACACCGTTCACTTGGACATCGTCCAGTTGCCTGCTGTTCATTTGGACACAGAATGATGTGCACCGTTTATTTTATCATCATTTAATTATGTATCGTTTGTTTATGCAATGGATATGCAACTGATGAGAAATAAAAAATAGTTTTGTAGAAAATATTTGTGTTTTTATTTCGTTTTTATCACATCCAACCACAACGCCATATGCCTAGAGATATTCTAGAGACTCTATAAACAACGACATATGATTGGATGTGTTTGTTTGCAATGTGCGCATCTGGGACTCACTCCGATTTTCGTACTACTTTTCGTACTACTATTTGTGATGTAGAGTGTAAATTGTGGTTTTGATAATTATTTAGTTTAGCGACAACACCTCCGAGTTCGATGAAAATAGACTCAATCGACGCGTTTTTGTATGCCAAACAACTTTTTC
>NW_022639652.1:431543-432223 GCF_010583005.1 Odontomachus brunneus
CAAACAACTTTTTCCTCTGACAAAATCGTCGCTCTCTACTGCGAAGCGAGATATTAATAGACAAAGTTGAGGGCGTGTTAGGTTAGAAAATCTATCATATCATTTATCTCTAGTTATGTAACTGGGGGGCTTCGTCTCTCAGACCTCCCTATCACGGGGGGTGGGGGCTATAGTCTCTTGTGCTTAAGCTAAAAAGTGAATTTCTCACAAAAGACTACAGCCCCCATTCCCCGTGATAGGGGGGTCTGGGGGGCGAAGCCCCCTAGTTACATAGCTAGAAATAGATGGTATAACAGATTTTCTAACCTAATACGCCCTCAACTTTGTCTAATAATATCTCGCTTCGCAGAAAAAAAGAGCGACAATTTTGTCAGAAGAAAAAGTTGTTTGGCATGCAAAAACGCGTCGATTGAGTCTATTTTCATCGAAATCGGAAGTGTTGCCGCTAAACTAAATAATTACCAAAACCACAATTGGACTTCCGTTTCCGGTGTGAGTGAGAGTGAATGTGAGATACAGGTGTGTGGAGAAAAGAAGACGAGAGAGTGTTTGAAAAGGGAGGAAAGGGAGTGTGAGGGTGAGAAGGGGAGAGGAATTAGGGGGAGTACGTGGAGAAGTGAGGGCGGGGTTGGAAGAGGTGGGAAAAGAGGGATACAAAGCAAGAAAGAAAAGATGACAGA
>NW_022639652.1:432233-434002 GCF_010583005.1 Odontomachus brunneus
AGCACGCTCTACATCACAAATAATAGTACGAAAATCGGAGTGAGTTCCAGATGCGCACATTGCAAACGGACACATCCAATCATATGTCGTTGTTTATAGAGTCTCTAGAATATCTCTAGACATATGGCGTTGTGGTTGGATGTGATAAAAACGAAATAAAAACACAAATATTTTCTACAAAACTATTTTTTATTTCTCATCAGTTGCATATCCATTGCATAAACAAACGATACATAATTAAATGATGATAAAATAAACGGTGCACATCATTCTGTGTCCAAATGAACAGCAAGCATCGTTCTGTGTCCAAGTGAACAGTGGGCAACTGAACGGTGTCCAAGTGAACGGTGTCCAAGTGAACGGTGTCCAAATGAACGGTGTCCAAGTGAATGGTGTCTAAGTGAACAGTAAGCATCCTTCTGTGTCCAAGTGAACAGTGTCCAAGTGAACGGTGTCCAAGTGAACAGTGAGCATCCTTCTGTGTCCAAGTGAACAGTGGGCACTTGAACGGTGTCCAACTGAACTGTGTCCAACTGAACGGTGTCCAAATGAACGGTGTGTAACTGAACGTCGTGCATTTTCTTTCGTGTCCAAAAACAACGGTGCCCAAAAGTTTCGTGTCCAAACGCACCGTGTCCAATTGAACCGTGTGTCAAGTGCCGTGTCCATTTGCACCGTCCATTTGCGACGTGTCCAATTGTACTGTGTCCAATTGAATGCCACTCGTCATACCAATGAAGTGGCTTTTCTGGCATATATGACGAAACAATATAATGTAAACATTTGTTAATTCTTAATAAATATTGAACAAATGAATTTACAAAGAACATGTTCCTTTATTAAGATACTATTTCTACCTTAAAAATACTATTTCATTTTTTCAAGTAGGAGAGACGACGAGAATACCGACAATTCACATTGATTTCTATCATCACATACTTAATAAAAAGTAAGACAACTAAGAAACATGAAGAAAGTGTGTGGTACGTCTAATTTATATACTGCCGGACGAAAATAAATTTGAGCAGGTTTGGGCGCGCTTCGCTTCTTGAATGGGAACTCAATTAGCCGATAGACATTTCGTAGTTTGAAATGTTTGCTTTAAGCCTATTCTACAATAGCCGTAAGAGTATGTTTGTAAGAAATAAGAGTAAGAAATTGACCAATCGTAATCGATTATTCTTCTCACATTCGACTATGATTGATCAATTTCTTACTCTTATTTCTTACAGCCATACTCTTATGGCTATTGTAGAATGAGCTTTAGAGCTCCGCGTAGCACACCGAAAGTATAATAATGCAAAGCACTATTTTCTCGATAGTTTGTCAGAATTATTTCGGACTTCGTTTTTTTAGTACACAACAGTTTAAAACAGTAGTAGTATATTGAAGTTTTTTATAATTTTTTATAAAATATTCGATATTTACACTATTTATTTGTTACGTCACAAAATTTTGAGACGTCATCCAGAGAGAAGGAAGGCAGGTATTAGAAATCCGAACCCTTTTTCGTAATCCTTTTTCCCCAGTTATCCTCTTAGCCTTCTCCTTTTTCTTTTTCTTCCTCTTTTATTATTACTCGATACTTCTTTATTACTTGTACTTTCCCATTTTCCCAGTAATCCTAAAAAAACTCCTGACATCCATCATTCAATGTCATTTTACGTTTCTTGTAATCGTATCTAAGAACTAGCGACTTCTCCGACGATCGGGCCCGGGGCAGCGGCCCCAAATATTGTAATCTTATCATTTCAGAAGCGGATGGAGAA
>NW_022639652.1:434012-443819 GCF_010583005.1 Odontomachus brunneus
TGTAATCGTATCTAAGAACTAGCGATTTCTCCGACGATCGGGCCCGGGGCAGCAGCCCCAAATATTGTAATCTTATCATTTCAGAAGCGGATGAAGAGAAGAGAAGCCGACTGAGGTAATAAATAACATTTTCCTTTTTTTTTCCTTTGAAATATTCTGCTCGGTGCTATCGGCCGGTTAGGTACTAATTACCTGGCCGACGCCGATCCTAAATAAATATTGTAAACCTATAAACCTTGTAAAGCACCGATCAGATAATCTCTCTAAATTACGCATTTTTTCCGAGACTCTCCATGAATCACTCCTCCTTCTCATCCTTTTCCCCACGAACCTCATTGGTTATCAACTTCCTAAACCCTATTCTGTGCCCCTTTTCCCGAAACTTTCATTGGGCACCTGATTTCTCAAGCCTTCCTTATCCATTCCTCAGGAAAACTACTGGTCCTTCGATTTCCAAAATCACCCCACTAATCGACTATCCGAAGGACTTAAAAAGGGCCTCTCTGACTCTATTTTTCACTTCCCACTTCCTTCTTCTCGCTGGACGTCGTTGAGAACTCCAGGGTAACTTTTCCGCTGGAAAACTCCAAGGCATCATCTGCCGAAACGCTTTTCTTTACTGGCAACACCGTGGAGAACACGCTGAGGCCCTGCTGACGTTCCGGCTTGCCGATCATCAACACAATAACTCCCTATCTATATCACTTTCCCACGAAGGCGTTACTAGTCCTACGCCCTCGTTCATTCCGCTTCCCTATTTCCCGAGCTACTTGCTCATCGACGACGTTACTAGACCCACGTTTCCGATCTCTAACTCCTCATTTTCCAAACCTCTTATACGAGTCTCGCGAGTGTAAAATAGTTAAACCAGATTCTACCACACTAGGGCAATACTCTTCTCCAACCGCAACCAGCGCTTTGAAATCTTCTGCATCACAGAGGGAACCTGGCGACAAATAATATTATTACCCCGCGCTTATCGTCGTGCGTTTTTAATATCGTGCACTTTCTTATTAATAAATTCCCCTATATTTTCGTACTCCAAATCACCTCCTGATTATTCTTCATCGATTCCTGACCTTCCCGTGGAAGTAGAATAAAGAGTCGCGTATCCCGAGATCCCGCTAACAATTGTATTCGGCCTTTCAGCCTGCTAATAGTTTCAACGTAGCCGCTCACGTTGAAACGCGTCCTCGCGAAACTAACTAAACCCGCGACTAAAATAATAAAATTCACGATACCGGGTTAGCACCAAAAAGATAAATCGCAGGACGTAACATATTCATATTCGATTTTATCGAAATACTTTTAAAATTATCGAAAATATTAATATTCGATTTTTTGTAATTCCATTATGCCTCTCTCATAGAAACCCTTGTCCCTATTGGCAAAAAACTGGGACAGTCAATTTTCACAAGCTTCTCTTGAGGCGAATTTTTCACCAGCAAAATCATTCGCCATAGACAGGAAGAGATGGTAATCACTTGGTGCCAGGTCCGGACTATAAGGTGGATGCATAAGAATCTCCCAACCAAGCTCCCGGAGCTTCTGGCGAGTCACTATCGATGTGTGTGGCCTGGCGTTCCTGATGGAACACAATTCCTCCCCTATTGGCCAAAGCTGGCCGCTTCTAGGCGATTGATTCCTTCAGATGGTCCAATTGTTGACAGTACAGGTCCGAATTAAGAGTTTGGCTGTAGGGGAGCAGCTCATAGTGGATGATTCCCTGCCAATCCCACCAAACACATAGCAAAGCCTTCCTGACCGTCAATCCTGGCTTGGCCACCGTTTGCGCCGGCTCACCGCGTTTCGACCACGACCGTTTTCGCTTGTCGTAAGTGACCCACTTTTCATCACCAGTCATTATCCGCTGCAGAAATGGGTCGATTTTGTTGCGATTCAGCAGCGATTCGCAGATGGAAATTCGGTCCATGAGGTTTTTTTGCGTTAATTCGTGGCACCCATACATCGAGCTTCTTTTTCTATCCAGACTTATTCAAGTGGTTCCAAACGGTTTTTTTGTGCAATGCTTAGCTCTTGAGCAATCGAAACAGTGCTTACATGACGGTCGGACTCGACGATTTCCATTATTTTATCGACATTTTCGACAATTGGCCTTCCAGAGCGTGGTGCATCTTTGACATCAAAATTACCGGAACGGAATCGACGAAACCAAAATTGCGCGTGATTGGCTGTTACAGTATCAGGACCATAAACACTATTCACATTTTTAGCCGCCTGGCTTGCGTTTTCGCCTTTATCGAAAAAAAACTGTAAAATATGGCGTATTTTCTCTTTGCTGGTGTCCATCTTTGACGCGCGCTCAAACAATACTGAGTCAAACAATCACAAAACTGTCTGAGAAGTTTTTTTAGTACGAAATCTTATCTTTCTAACGCCATCTAGTGTAAACCGATCGCACTTATACAACGCGAGATACACATTACTAAAGCTATCTATTGGAAAAATAGTGGATTTCTTTTTACTACACCTTATATTATATATATATATATATATATATATATATATATATATATATAAATTGTCATGAATTATCAGACATCCTGCATATATAAAAATTTAATTTTATTAACAAGTTAGTAGTATTTATAAGAAAAGTCGTTCCTTTTTCAGTTATTTCAATTTTTTATATCGTTATAATGCGTAAATCGTTATAAATACGTAATATCCCGATGAAAAATTTTTCATGCAAAATTATGTATGAAATTTGTCCATACATAATTATATATAATTATATATAATCATATAAAATTATATATAATTATACACAATTATGTATAACAATATGTATAATTACATATAAAGCTATGCGTAATTATGTAAAATTATATATGAATTTATATATATAATTATACATAATTATATATAATTATATATATAAGTAGAATGTATGAACATGAATGGACAAATTTGATACATAATAATATATAATTATGTATAATTATATATAATTTTATATAATTTTATATAATTATATATGAAAAATTTTTCATTGGGATATTTCGTTTGAACTTTGTTGCTAATGCTATGTGATAATATGTAATGTGTTGTTTTATTTAAAATATAGAATTAAAGGTATAAAATTTTAAAGACAAGATTAAAAGTTTTAGATATAATGAATATAGTTTATTTCAGATATAAATTTATTTTATAACTTTATAATTATACAATATTGTAATAAAGTTGTTTCATAAAATATATACCAATATTGAAAAATATTTACATTATGTTGTATTTTTTATATATGTAATAATATATTACTGTTGTTACTAACCAATAGTTTTATGCAAAAAATATTAACAGTTCAACATAGTTTCTTGCCATGGAATTAAACCTTCATTAAAAATAATTCATAAAGGTATTACGTATTTCACATGCTTCTCATGTATTTGTACCAATATTATTTATATCTCTGAATGTTGCCGCTGTAATCTCACAACATGCTGTTCCATTTTTATTTGTATCAGTAGTACAGGTACAAGATGAACAATCATCTTCGCGTAGAAAATTATGCAAAACAATTTTTGCTTTCACTATACTTTCTGCTGTTTCAATTGAAGTATTAATGGGTCGTTTATAAATTCTCCATTTGAAACTGAGAATTCCAAAAGTACATTCTACTATATGACGTGCTTTACTGTGTCTATAATTATAAATTTGTTTTTCTCTTGTTAAACCTCCTTTTCCAGAGAATGGCCGCATCATAAATTTTGTAAGCTGAAAAGCTTCATCTGCCACGAAAACATATGGAAGAATAGGTCCCTCCGCAACATGATTTGGAAGTGGTATATCTACATCACCTCTTAAAAATGATTAATAGATCTCGACCAGATATCTCCGTCACTTTGTCGACCTTCCGCATCAATATCGATCAAAATAAATTTTTACTATCACAGATAGCCATTAACACTATACTGTGAGAGTTTTTATAATTATAATACGTAGAACCAGAATTTGGTGGTGCCTAAAATATTTCTCTAAAGTATATTTTTTTTGAAAAATAAATATAACAAGATATTATAAAAGTTAATGAAATACTCATAAATTACATAATTTATAAATATTATAAGTTACTTGCACAATAACATGTTTACCATCCCATAGCACCCAAACAATGTGGAAAGTTACATTTTATTTCAAAATTAGCAGCAATATGTTTCCAGTTTTCATATGTAGGTACTTTCAATACAATTGGCATTAAAATATTTCAAAATACATTGCAAGTTTCTGCAATAATATTTGATATTGTTGATTGTGCAATATAATATTAATACTTCATTGTCATCATCGAATCGCCACATGCTAAATATCTATAAAACAATGTAATCAATATAAATATGTATATAAATATAGTTCCTATAATAATCTTGTCAATATATTATAAAAAATAAATCAAGTTACGTACAAACACCCCCCGCATGGATTCCCACCTTGTCGTTGGTGGTAAGGCTGTGGCTGCGGTCGGGGCATTCGCTCAGGAATGTTTCCCGGCCGCAGTCATCTAAGAGGAACCCCCTAAGCCAAGGTGTTAGCAACCGTGCTGAGGGCTGCGTGACACAGGGGGAGCTGTGTCATGAACGATGCCTCCCGGATACCGGGCGACCTCCGGGAGTACGCTGCCGAGCCCCGGACAATCGCGGCTCTGCCTGGGTGAGATCGCGCGATCGCGGTACTCGTGGGAACAAGTATGGACACAAGTACAAACAAAAGCAAAAAAATAGATGACCCTTTCCAAGGGGTGGCTTCTTTAGGAAGTGAACCTAGAGAAGGAGGAAGCGACGCGGGATCGAGTACCGATGCTCGGTCCGATTCCGCGGCAAGGAAACTCGCAGAGCCACGCCCGAAAATGAGTGGGGCTACGAGAAGAAAGCTGAAGAGACAGCGGGCGAGGGAGAGGGCTGAAGAGACCTCTGAATCGGGTGCTGCCTCTGGAGGCGTAACAGGAGCTCGGGGGGAGGCGGATCCATCAGGGACGCAAAAACACCGGATCTCGCGACCCCCAGCCCCTCAGAAAAACGCCTGGTCAAGGAGCCCAAGGTCAGTGACCAAGGGTCCTTTGCACAGGCGACTGAAGGAATAGTCAGGGTGGCACTCATTATTGAGGGTTACCCTGAAAACAAGATCAAACTCGGGAAAATAGCCATTATTAAAAAGCTGATCAGGGGAAGGATCCTGGGACTTCCAAGAGGCATCAGAGCTCCCCTCTCTACCGGAGTTTGGGAGAGAGACGGGGCAATCATTTGCGGTTGCGCCGATGTAGAATCCGCGGACTGGCTGAAAAGCCTATCCTCGGAGTTAAAACTAGGGGAGAATGAGCTACGTGTGCTGCCGCTTGGGGAGCTTCCGAAGCGCCACAGGCTGGTAGTACACCTAGAGGAGCCGGATTTGACTGTCAAGGAGGCGGTAGAACTCCTTGACAGACAAAACGCAGAACTGGCAGCCAGCGAGTGGGTTGTCGTCAGGGGGAGTGAGAGCAGGAACGCCGAAAGCGCCCACTTCGCTGTTCTTGTCGGCGACTCCTCTCTGAAGGCCCTAAAGGACTGCGGAATGAAACCCTTCTGCGGGGTGGGCCGGGCGACTGTAAGGTTGACTGGCAAGGAACGCGGAAGGGAGGAGGAAGCCGCTGGAACGAAAGAGTTTGCATAGAAATGACAGGTCTCAAAGTTCCAGTGGTGCAGATTAACTTGCATCACAGCAAAGGCGCCTCAACGATTTTAGCTAGGGGCATGGCTGTGATGCAGACAGCAATAGCACTTGTGCAAGAATTATGGCTCTTGAACAACGCTGTAAAATGCCTAGGCGGTAGTGGCAAGATTATCTCGTCCACCACTCAGGGAAAAATAAGGACATGTATAGTGATAAAAGATCTAAATGCAATCTTTATGCCGCAGTTCAGTAATGAGGACATCACGGTGGTACAAGTGAGGCTTAATCTGGACGAAGGGACCCACAGGGATGTATTAATAGGGTCGGTCTACATGTCCTATGACGTTAAAGACCTTCCACCACTGAGGGAAATCAAGGAGCTGATGAAATATACGGAGGAGAGAGGGCTGGAGGTACTCCTGGGTTGCGATGCAAACTTCCACCATGTGGGATGGGGGAGCACGGGCATCAACCCGAGAAGGGAAAGCCTACATGAATTCGTCATGGACAACAAGCTAATCATCCTAAACAGAGGAATGGAACCCACCTTCATGGACTGCAGAAGACGTGAGGTTATAGACCTAACCCTGTGTACGTGGGGAATGGCTGACCTGGTGAGAGACTGGAGGGTTTCAAATGAACCTTCGGGATCGAATCACAGGCAGCTACGTTTTGCGCTCGAGCACAGGGAAAAGGGGAAATGGGGTCGCAACCCCAGAAACACAAACTGGACAAGCTATAGGAAGGACCTTGGCACTATTCTGAAGAAAGCCCCGTCCAGATTTAATACAAAATAGTATCTAGAAGTGGCGTCGCAGTTTGTCAGCGACGCCATCATAGAGGCCTATGAAGTAAACTGCCCACTAAGGCGAAAACAAGTCTCAACCAAGGTCCCATGGTGGAATAATGAGCTTATTAAGCTCAGGGTTGAGACAAGAAGGCTTTTCAATAGAGCAAAAAAGCTAAAAGCGGAAACTGATTGGGCAGCTTTCAGGAGCTCCCAACGACGCTATAGCAAAGAAATCACAATGTCAAAGAGGAGGAGCTGGAGGGAGTTCTGCGGGAACGTTGAAAGTTCTCCGGAGATATCCAGACTCAACAAAATCCTCAGCAAAGACAATTCACCTCAGCTGGGATGTCTTAAGCTCCCGGATGGAAGATACACTGAATCAACGGAGGAGACACTGAGACACTTGATGTCCACTCACTTTCCGGAATTCAGAGATGATGTCACGATTCGGGGCAACAGAGACGAGGATCAATCAAGAGAACCTCGTGTGACCAAAGTGTGGTCCCTCGCGGCCAGAATCGTACAACCGAGCGGGGTCAAATGGGCAATAGAGACCTTTGAGCCTTATAAGGTACCAGGACCGGACGGCATTTACCCGGCACTCCTGAGGGGGGGACTGGAGTTGCTGACGGGTCCACTAACAAAAGTACTCAGGGCTAGTATAGCCCTGAGATATGTACCACAAACCTGGAGGGAGACGAGGGTAGTCTTTATCCCTAAACCAGGCAGAAACGGTCATATCTTGGCCAAGGATTACAGGCCGATCAGCCTTACATCATTCATTTTGAAAACAGTGGAGAGGCTGGTAGACAGATACCTGAAGACAGGACCCTTGGTCTCTTGCCCACTGACCACAACTCAATACGCTTATATGGAGGGCAGGTCGACCGAAACTGCCCTACATCACCTTGTGAGCGGAGTGGAGGGACAGCTGGAAGTCAAGGGGTACGCCATATGAGTCTTTATAGACATAGAGGGAGCTTTTGATAGCACCTCTAACAAGTCTATCAAAGAGGCAATGTACAGAAACAAGATCCCAGAGGCGATCGTGGACTGGACACAAAGCATGCTAACGGGCAGAAGTCTAACCGTAAGCCTGGGTGAAAATTCAGTTGGGGGGAGTCCGGCTGGGGGCTGCCCGCAGGGGGGCGTAATCTCTCCCCTGCTGTGGTGTCTAGTGGTCGATGACCTTCTGGCTGAATTAAAAGAAGCAGGATTCCTGGTATATGGCTACGCGGATGACGTGGCCATCATTGTCAGAGGAAATTTCATATCGATCCTCAAGGAGAGGATGGACGCAGCCTTGAGGATAGTTCAAACCTGATGCAGAAAGAAGGGACTGTCGGTCAACCCATCTAAGACCTCGACAGTGGTCTTCACCAGGAAGTACAAACCCGAACACATAGAGCCACTAAAGCTCTGGGGTAGGGAAATAACATACACAAGCTCGGTGAAGTATCTTGGAGTGATCCTGGATGCTAAACTGAGCTGGCTGCCAAACCTCGAGGAGAAGAGAAGAAAGTTCTATACCACCATGTGGGCTTGTAGAAGAGTAATGGGTAGAAACTGGGGGCTTCAACCCAGGGCTGCCCTTTGGCTGTATAGGACGGTGTTGTTGCCAAGACTAACCTATACAGCGGTAGTATGGTGGCCGAGAATGGAGAGGATGGGGCCCAGGAACCTGTTAAAAAGCCTACAGGGTAGTTATCTGAGGGCTGTGACAGGGACCATGAGAACCACCCCGACGGAGGCGTTGGAAGTAGCTCTCTGCTGCCCACCTCTCGGTCAGCTGAAAATACCAAGCCAGGAGAACGGCTTATAGACTTAGATGTCAGGGGGAATGGAAAGATACCGGTCTAGGACACACTAGACTGGGACTATCTCAGAAGTACCCCTTCATGTTAAAACAGGATAGAATTCCAAGAAAACATCAGTTGGGGAAGAAATTTAAAGTTTTAATACCAACTAGGGACGACTGGAACAAGTCTAAATTACTAGCTGATCCAAAAGTGGATCTTTGGTTCACAGACGGATCGGATGCAAATGGTCGGTATGGGGTAGGAATCTATGGGCTGAAAAGAAACCATAGAGAAAGCATACCTCTGGGCGGGCTGGCCACGGTCTTTCAAGCCGAAGTGATGGCCATCCTGAGGTGTGTGGAAACCCTTGCTGTAAACGATAATGCAAACCAGCACTTTTACATATGCTCTGATAGCAGAGCGGCCATACATGCCCTTGCAAAGACCACTACAGAATCGGCTGTAGTCTGGGACTGCATGCAGGCATTAGCTAGATTGGGGGAATCGAACAAGATAACTCTAGTATGGATCCCAGGACATCAGGGATTTCTCGGGAACAAGATAGCCGACGAGTTGGCCAAGCTGGGGACCCAAATGGACCCAGCCACGCAGATCGTTGGAGTACCTTTTGTAACGGGAATCAACATTATCAGAGGATGGCTTGAGCGGGAGCACGTTGGCTCCTGGAGAGCGGTGGGGGGCTGCCGGACAGCTAAACGGCTAATGGAGCAACCATCGCCGGGGAGAGCCGACGAGCTCCTGGCCATGAACAGACTAAGGCTGAAGGTGGGATTGGGTCTTCTCACGGGACACATCACACTGAGGAGCCATCTAAACAAACTTGGGCTTACGGAACAAAGCGACTGCCGCCTATGTGGTGAGGAGAGAAAGGACAGCGCCTACATTTTATGTAGGTGTCCTGTACTCATATGTAAAAGGTATAGATCCTGGGGCTGCATGTTCATGGAGCCTGAGGATCTAAACAAAAAAAGGGTTAGTAGCTTGATTAACCTGGCATCAGATACTAGGCTGGGCTTATTAGCGCAATCCTAAAAAATAGCAGGGAGTCACAATGGAACTTTTAGATCTAGGTGACGCAAGGGCATCAAAGTGCCCACCTGCTCCACCACTACTACTACGTACAAACATATCACTCTTATTTTTTTAATCCCACTTTTTAATACTTATTAAAATAATTTTTTAAAACGTTTCTTACCTCAGTGTTAACAGCAAACGTTCTTTTGGTGAAATTAGTTCTCGACAAACTAGATTCTTTTGAATTTTTGGAGCAATTAGTATAAGTAACTATTCAAATTGTGTTTTACTCATTCGGCAATAATTCATAAATAAATTATTATCTTTCACCATTATAGGAAATGTAACATAATATGCCCCTTTTTGATATCTTTCTTTTAAAAAATTGTTTATCCAGAATCTCTTCTTATATTTCTTTTTTACAATGTTTTTATTACTTAATATTATTGCTGTTATTAATAATTTTTTTCGTATTACTTGTACTATTGTTTCAAAAATTTGTTCCATATTTTATAA
>NW_022639652.1:443829-444017 GCF_010583005.1 Odontomachus brunneus
AAATAAATTAGTTTAAAAAAAGGTTGTATTATTATACATTAATTTCATGTATTGCGACGGTACTCGCGAACGTGAGTTTCGCGAGCGACGGCAAACAGTCGCCTGTTCGCCGCGTCGGCAAATTGCCGTCGGCTCCCGGACACGCCACTAAGATCTTCGCGAGAGTTGGGCGCCAGGTACGGAAAAGT
>NW_022639652.1:444027-446818 GCF_010583005.1 Odontomachus brunneus
TTTTTATATCACCTTTATTTAATATAAGTGAAATGCTTATATATTTAATTATTATTTTTTTGTTTTGAATATTTGCATCGCTCATCTCTTTTTTATTGGCATCAAATTCGAGGAAATATATGCTAAAAATTCTTACAAAATATGTCGAAATAATAAAATATATTCATAACATGACATTTGCGATCAATTAAGGACACGTTTAAAATATATCGAACACTTTCCTTTTGCTTTAAGAATCAATAAGTAATAGTAAAATTAATGTGGCGAAATAAATTAGTTTAAAAAAAGGTTGTATTATTATACATTAATTTCATGTATTGCGACGGTACTCGCGAACGTGAGTTTCGCGAGCGACGGCAAACAGTCGCCTGTTCGCCGCGTCGGCAAATTGCCGTCGGCTCCCGGACACGCCACTAAGATTTTTGCGAGAGTTGGGCGCCAGGTACGGAAAGGCCGCACCACCTCGATAAACGCGAGAGTAGATAATTATTACAAAAAAATGCGCGTACCGGAACCGTCGGGACCGGTAGCTCTTAGTAAATTAGAGTCGGAGACGGGATGGGTTAGAAGAAGGTGAAATTACTGGACTCGATATGGATGATAATGAGACGTTTATTCGGGGACTCTCGCACGTCCCGATAGTCGGTATACGAGAGGTGGTCGTCACGACAACGCTCCTCTCGAGACGGTACTCTTCGCGAAACGTACACGAAACCCGAGGACGCTTTCCTCAGGCGAGCCTTTTCTATTCGCGCGACCACTCCGCGGACGAGACACGACACGATACGATACGATGCGCGACACCAATAAATTTGGAGCAGATGGTCAGTCTTACAATTTTCCGGTGGCGACCCTTGCGTCGGCGGCGGCGTCGGCGACGACGGCGGCGAGGTCGGTAGTGGCGGCGATCCTCTCTATCTCCCTCTTCGCTCTCTCTCTCTCTCTCTCTCGTTCCGCTCTCTATCTCGCCCGCTCACTGTCCTCTCCTCTCTCTCTCTCTCTCTCTCTCTCGTTCCGCTCTCTCTCTCACGCACTCTCTCACTACCCGCTCTGTCGTCACTCTCTCTCCTCTCTTTCGTTGTCGGTACGGTACTCGCGATGGCTCTCTCCGTACGCGGCAATGGTCGCGGTAAGGCTGCTAGCTGATTCTTCCTGGGAGGATCGCGTATCCTCGCGGATCCTCCCTCGTCGCTGCCCCCCTCGTCCTGGGGTCGTCGATCGTCGAGAATCGGCAGATTTCGGTACTATTGTCTCGAGACACTTTTCGTCTCGAGACACTGTTGACATCGTGAGTTCGCCTGTTGTCTCTCCCGGCTCTCCCGTTTTTTTCTGCCGGGTTTCTCGCGACGGCTGCTTCGCTACAAGTAAATACAGCTGATCCGTCTAAACACGATACTGTGTTCGAACTACGATAGCTTCTCAGCGATAGAATATTCTCTATTGCTGAGCGCCCGATAATTCGCGATAATATATTTTAATCACAAAGTACGAGAGTGCGATTCACCTGAGTGAGGGCTTCGCTAATTGGCATCCGCTGCATCCTCCCTCCTCGATGTCCTCCGCTTCTCGTTGTCCTCCGCTCCTTGTCCTGATGGCCGGCAAGGGGCGTCGAGGGGCACAAAATTCGGGACGCGCTGACCTTCGCATCTGCTCCGCTCGCAAAAATCTCTTCTTCGCTTTGTTCTAAATATTCACAATAAATATTCGACGGGACGCGATATTCGGCAAGGTCTCGAAAAACCGTTAGCGACGCGACACGCGAAAAACATTCTCGCCAAATCGACACGGGATTCTTGAGACGGGCGCCTCCACGGCTACCACGTCACAGTATATATTTTTATTGTTATAATTAATATATAACAATTAATATATATATATTTATTAATTGTTGGAGCAATACGAAAGTGTTCTAAATAGGGACATACTTAATCGATTTCAAGTGTCATTTTCTGGATATATATTTTTATCTCGATGTAGTTCGGATAATTTTACAGATTTTCTCGATCGCTTCAATTGTAAATGTTGCTTTATAGATATATCTTTTTATTTCAACATATTTTACGAGAATTTTTAGCACGCATTTTTTTTACATCTGACGTAATTAAGAAGAAATGGACGATGCGACTACCCAAGTAGCAAAACAATATTTAAAAAATGTTTTTAAAAACATTTAAAAAACATTTAAAAAACATTTTTAAAATGTTAAAAATAATGGGATAAGTTCTCTTTTTTACATTAAAAAAACGTTTCTTAAACGTTTATAAAAATGTTTTTTTAATATTTATGAAAATCTTTTTTTAATGTTTAATAAACGTATGTTTTAACGTTTAGGAAAATGTTTTTGCAACGTTTAAAAAATGTTTTTTAAACATTTGTTTTAATTTTTGGAAAAATGTTTTACGATTAAATTAGTTACGATATATATTTCATATATATTTATAAAGGCTTTCGATACATATATTTTCTCTCTCTCTCTTGTAACAAAAAAATTAGATTTGATTCCAGAGAGTATGTTTCGATCTACAACAGGTGTAGTAAGCTTTAAGAAATTAACTTGCCACAATTGCTAAAATAAAGTTAAAATAAAACTTATAAGTATTTGGATAAATATTTATCTGGGTATCTGACCTGAGATACAATTCGGATCTCAAAACGGCGTTATCCGTTATTCGGATTTTCCGCGGATCTGTGAATCTAAATTTTTGTCGTTTAAAATGAATTAAAATTTGAATATTCGGATACCCGGGTAATTATATCCGAACAAATGTTAAAGCCGCAATATCACATTAAT
>NW_022639652.1:446828-449901 GCF_010583005.1 Odontomachus brunneus
AGGTTTTGTCATTCTTTAATTTATGTTCCATTTTCTTTAAATCATCTACATTTGTTAATGGAAATTGTTCCAAAACTTGTGTAGTAGTTGGGTTATTTTTACTCGCATATTGTTTCTCCATTGTTTCTGTTTCCAAAAAACTTTCTATATTTCTGTCCATCTTGCGCAAAATTAATTTACATGATAATACTTCAGCTGAAAATAGAAAATATTCAAGAACATGTCGTTAATTTTAAAATATTTTTGATGTAAAAGTTAATTTAAATAATACATTAATGATATTTTCAACTTACCATTAAGGTGACAAATTGCATCTCGAAGAGATTCTAATGTAACTGCAGATTTTGATTTAGACATTTCTATAGAAGAACTATCTTTTAAAAGATTTCTGTCATGTACGGTACATTTCTGCTGTTGTACAGTATTATCAAAAGATGTTGAAGCTTTACCTAGACATGACTCCTTTTTAATTTTATCTACTTTACTAGGTAATGGATTTGCCCCCGCCCAGTTGCTCACATTTGTTAATTTTGGAAATGGTGGTAACATTGACTGTACATTTCGTTGTTTTCTGAGAATGTTTTCTTTGTCAGAATCATCAAAATGCTTTACCGGCTTTTTCATTCGTCTTCCTTTCCCTTTTTCTTCAACATCTGAATTAAATGTAGCATTGGGATTTTTTGAAATTTTTACGAGCATTTTCATTCCTTGATCATACTTCCCTGAAAAAGTCAAATTTTAGTTACAAAAGCAAAACAATATATTAACTATTAAAAATACAGATTATGTGACATATTATCTTAACATAAAATTTACCAATGTCTTCTTCTATTTTTCTGATGGAGAAATAATCCCACTCCATATTAGGTTTTACACACAGTTTTACCATTTTATGTATTGTAGCTTGATGTTCATACATAGGATACCGACATAATGTTCCCGTCGTCGTAATCCATGCAGATGGAATAAGATCATTGAAACCTTCAATATCGTCTTCTTCGTCTGTTTCAAAATGAACTATAGACCATTTTACCATATCATCATCAGTATGCGTCTTTTCAGAAAATACTGATTTTTCGTTAATAACTGTATTATATTTGTTCAAAATATTGCTATTTATAATTGTATCCATTGTAATTGTATTGCTCATAAAAAATTTTTATAATTCCTGCAAAAATATAACAAATATTTAGAACATTTGTAAGATAGTTACATAAGTTTATTGGATAAACAACATTCTAAGTGGTATTCTATAATATTATTACGAATATTGTGTAATGATGAAATTAGAATATAATTTGAGATTTAATGATTATTTTTGTTTTTCTAATAAAATAAATTTTAATTGTTTATTTTTAAAGCTGATTTGCTTTGCATTTAAAATACAATTTTGTTTGTACGAATATGTAGAAGTTGATTAAACACAAAATTAAGTAACCAATATATATTTTAACCTTTAAACAACCTTTAAACAACCAAGAAATCGACTACCTATTAACGATTTCTAAAGTTTTTTGGACCCCAAAAATTAAAAATCTGTTTCTTAGATTATTTTTTTCATATCTGAAACTTAATTATTGTAGTTAGGTACTATTTTTGCTGACCTTTGAACTACAAAAGACATATACAAGGTGTCCCAAAAACGTAGGGACGGCGGAATATCTCAAAACATTAATATTGTAAAAAAATATTTCAAATAAAAATTATAGGGTTTCAAAAGATCTATTTGCGCCAGTTTCCAGAAATTAACAAAAGTTGGCTAGAGCTTAGGTGAAACATAGTCTTGGGGTCCATTGGGCCCCGCTGGTCGTTTTAGATCTGTTGCATTTACTCTAGTTCCCCCGTAAATAAATTGTTCACGTTTTAGGCCCGGTTGCACCGTTATTTTGGTTTTAAGTGACACTTAAATACATGTCTATCTTTATTTATATAGAAAGAAAGATATATGTTTAAGTTTCACTTAAAGTAAAATAATGTTGGTGCAACCAGGCTTTAGTGACCTAACTAAACGAGTATATAGTTTATGTTAGATTAGGTTAGGTTATATAAATTACAAATAAATTATTTTTACCTGTAATGTGTTTCTTGTTACGTACGACGACGACATGTACAAAACAAAATACCAGATATGAGAAAAAAATAAAATAAAATAAGAAAGAAAAATGAAAAGATGTATATAGTTCCATTAAATCGTGTCACAATGTAAAATTGAAAATACAACGTTGCCGTTTTTGTACGGCAATTGTATATATTTTGTGATAATTTCTGACAATGGCCATTTTTTGAGATTAGACAATTGTTTGACTTTAAATACCCCTACGTGGGAACTCTCCGAAGGTATAGTATAAAAGTCGTATTTATTAATAAATTCCCTACCGATAACAACTGGAACCTGCAAACGTTCACAAAAAGCTATATTCTCAATTTGAATAATTGTTCTGGCAGCAGTACCACAGCAATTATTAGGACTTTCATTCGTTATTTTAAATTTTGGAAGAACAACACTACGATATTGACGCATGCAACCTGGTAACAACGGACCAGCATTATGGGGGTAAAAAAACCTCGGAAATTGATTATCTTGGCGTGTTTCCGTTGAACAATTAGACTCAAACGACATTATTTCCCCAATTCGTCGTCCTATTTGTTCCAGTGGCTTATTGCGTCCTCTAACTTTTCTCTTAATATCTTGCATATAATTTAATATTTCGAAAGGAAATGCAGATATCGTATCTAAGGAAAAATCACTTAATTTGTCGACAAAATATTCTGCATCATCAGCTATGTGTATGTTGTTATGAAAATTGTGGGAAATAAAATTTTGACCATATAATATTATAGTTGACTGAACGAAATGTTTTAAAAGATCTTTAGCAAATTGACGAAGAGACTGCTGCTTACAAAGACGCACGTTTAACAAAATTCGCATTGCAAAATGAAATTCCAAGAAATGAACATATTTCTTTTCACTCAAAACATTTTTTAGAACAATCGGTCCTACATAAAGGAGAAATAATCGAAACTCTGTTGCTTTCCATCGTAAAACAATGTAAAGCTCTCTACATTTTCTTGT
>NW_022639652.1:449911-450424 GCF_010583005.1 Odontomachus brunneus
GAACATATTTCTTTTCACTCAAAACATTTTTTAGAACAATCGGTCCTACACAAAGGAGAAATAATCGAAACTCTGTTGCTTTCCATCGTAAAACAATGTAAAGCTCTCTACATTTTCTTGCAAACTCTACAGGAATATAGCTCCGAAACTGAACAAGAAGATTTGACACCAATTCAATTTGTGCAGCCGAGAGTCTATGAGGAATTGTTCCCTGGTACCACATATTTACTATCATCGAACGCATAACGCCAAAACATTGTAGATGTAAATAATCGAGAATAAAATGGTGTGTAAAATCTAAACCCACAATATTAATAAGAGGTGTATCTCGACGACGAAAATTCGGATCTCTCCATTGTACAAAATCTTCACAAGTGCGAGCAGGACTCTCTAAATCAATAAAAATCCGTCGATTGTCCGAAGTAACACCTTTAACAGTGCACCTGGTGCAGGAATGAAAACCTGTATGCGATACAGTTCCCATTATAAAACTTTTTGCTGGAGCATCACAAA
>NW_022639652.1:450434-451556 GCF_010583005.1 Odontomachus brunneus
ATGGAAGTTGGATGAAAAGATCTTATAGAACAGGACGTTATGATTCTTTAGGTTTGTTCTTTCCAGCTGAACTTCTTGCACTAGTTCAAGAAGTGTGCACTGATGCGTTCTTTCTAGCGGCAGTGACGTCAGAGGTTGCTGTTCTTTCCAACAGTGCAGCAGAACTTAGTTCAAAAGTTCACTGAACTGCTTGCACTGGGTCTAGAGCTAGTACAAGCAGTTCAGTTCAGTGCAAGGGCAAAAGTATTGTACTAGTGCAGATAGTGCACCTAAAAAGAACAGATCAAAATGGAAGACAGAGATATTGTAGAAATTAAAAGGGATCAAAGTGGCAATATTTTAATTGATAACAATGGGAATATCATGTGTGAATCGAAAGGTAATTAAAATTATGTATCTAAATCTGTACATATGTGTTTATATAAATATAAGCTATTGATATAAACAAAAGGTTAATCTATTATATATTTGATGAAAGGATACAGATTTGTTAATGCAATATATACTTTTACAGAAGGTACATTATTCCATTTACAATATAAGGATATTGATTTTACCTGTGATACAGTACAATGCACTGTAGACAATAAAATAATATTTATTAAGTTACATTTGGAAGAACCAAGTAACTCATGTAACGAGAACAATAATATTGATGCCAATTATGGTCAACAAGACAATTATTGCCAAAATGAAAATGATGCGAATTATGGCAATGCAACTAAAGCAGACCAAGATAAAAGAGAGGCCATGTTATGGGATGATGCCAAAACAAAATTGTTCCTGCAATTATACAAAGAAAATTATAATCTCCTTGTTAACAGAAAAATTAAAACAAAAAAAGTTGTATGGAAAAAAATGACAGAAAATATGCAAACACATGGATATAATGTCACACTTGTACAGGTAGAAAACAAATTTAAATCTTTAGAAAGATGTTACAAAAATATGGTAACAAATAATAAGAAAACAGGCAGAGCTCGCATGTCATGTCCATATGAAAGGTAAATATGAGTTTTATTTTAAGATATATATTTAATAAAATCTATGAATTAAGATACAAAGTACAATGTGTTGAATATATATATATATATATATATATATATATATATATATATATAT
>NW_022639652.1:451566-451776 GCF_010583005.1 Odontomachus brunneus
ATATATATATATATATATATATATATATATATATATATATATATATTTGCAGAGAGTTAACTGAACTTTGGGGTCATAAACATAACATCCAACCACTAGCAGTGTCTGGAAAGCAAGGCCTACTTTTAAGGGAAGACGTCCAAAAGAGAACATCTTTGTAAGTTATATATCAAGAGCCATATTGTTGAAACGTTGTGTATATGTAAGTTC
>NW_022639652.1:451876-456354 GCF_010583005.1 Odontomachus brunneus
AAAAAAAAACTATATGATTCTATTTAAAAAATAAAGTTAACCTTTAAATTATTGACTACACAACGAAATTAAAGTTACCAAAGTATGTTCCCTTCTAAACTCTACAACTTTTGTCTTGAACATTTCTTTCTATTTTGCTTTATTTATTTCTTTTTACTTTAACGTCTTAATATAAATATAATATTATTTTTTAAATATTATTTTAAATGAATAATTACCATGAATTACCATAAATACCATGAATAATTACTGTATAACATCATTTAATAATATTAGAAAATAAACACTTTTAACCTAAAAAAATATCAAAATAATAGATAAAAGCCCTTTTTAAAAACACATTGATCTATAAAAAACATCAATAAAGAGAAGCGATGAATAACATATATATTTAATATCAAATAATCACCCATACTACACTGGATTAATATATACTGAAAGGTACTACAGATAAACTTGTTTAAATGTAAATGTACATAAATACTTCAAATTGTTATATAAATATTCAATAATAAATCAGGTTATTTAGCAGAATATATATTAATAATTTCATTGTCTAAACATGTTACATTGTAAGTAAAGCATGTATGTATTTAGGTTATGTATACATTATCTATACTTAAGAGTCTCAGCACAAGAACATCCATACATGCTACGTTACGTTAAATACTGACAACACAATGGCCATACGTACGTAAAATAAAACTTAAATCAAGGCACAAAGAAATCCGTAAACTTAACATGTTACGGATGTCTTGTGCTGAGGCTTTAACTTATAAATTACATTTGCCTGTAACTGACAAACGTCCAACATATCTATAGAGCAGTTTTGGCAGTGTTCATACATTAGAATAAATTAGTATTACTTACGGTTCGTATCCAAATAGATCGTGTTATCGAACCAGCTCATTAGTCTCACTCTCTCTCTCTCTCTCTTTCTCTCTCTTTCTTTCCTCCTTTTTTTGGTTATAGGCCTACTTCTAAAGCTGGCCACACACACTTTCTATAACAGTAAAGCGTGGTCTACAATGAGAACTTAAGAAAAAATACTTAAGCTTTAAAACTTAAGCCGCACATTTAAGACATAAGCTGTTAAGTTGTAGTGTCTACAATAGACTTCGCAAGCCCACAGCTTTAAGCTTTAACGACTACAAAGAACCAATCAGAAAGCAGATTGTTTCGCAGACGCATGGGGCAGTGTAAAGCGCACGTTTATAAACGCTATGATTTTATAATGGAAGAAGACGATGATTTTATGTTCTTTTTTGTGGCAATTGCATGGGTGCAAAGGATAACATGTTATTTGTTGTTAAAAAGATGCAACATTAGAAATCGGAGATGGTGGATGCTGCCTGATAAGCGAGAGAGATCTCATCTGGGAGTATACACTACTTTGTTTTTGAGGTATAAACACACGAATCATGAAGAATTCTTCAAAATGACAAGACTTACAGTTGAACAATTTGAAGAACTGCTCAATTTGATTAGCCCTGCCTTGATAAAGAACAGCATACGAGAATATTTGGATCCTGCATTTCGTCTAGCATTTACAGTGTGG
This sequence comes from Odontomachus brunneus, assembly GCF_010583005.1. NCBI lineage: Eukaryota > Metazoa > Arthropoda > Insecta > Hymenoptera > Formicidae > Odontomachus > Odontomachus brunneus. The sequence continues at coordinate 453,435 of NW_022639652.1, forward strand.
TAAGTTATATTGAGCAATGAAATATTCACATACATTCTCTTCATCTTCTATTAAACTGCATGTTTGCACTTTTTCATAGCTTTCTAGCATCAGGAGACAGTTTGGTTTCAATGGCCAGATGTTGGCGTATAGGCAGGTCAACATCTTATAATGTTGTTATTGAAACGTGCAATGCTATTTGGCAATGTCTTCGAAGGATATATTTGAAGAATCCTTCTCAAGAAGAGTGGAAAAATATTGAGAAAGACTTTTATAATAGATGGAATTTCCCCAACTGTGTCGGGGCTTTGGATGGAAAGCACATTCGTGTGCAATGTCCACCCAACTCTGGTTCAGCGTATTATAATTACAAAGGATATTACAGTATGGTATTGCTAGCTACATGTGATGCAAATTATGCTTTCACTTCTGTAGATATTGGAGATTATGGTGAGAATATGCATCATATATATTTAATATTAGTCTACAAATAGAGAAATAACAAATTTTTAAATGTACATATCCAATTAATGATATATGTTTGCTTCAGGATCATTGTCAGACACAAGTATTCTCAGTGCATCGGCATTTGGACAAGCTCTGGAACGTGATGAATTAAATCTGCCACCCCCAAAAGTATTGCCAAATTCAACATTACTAGCTCATTACTATTTCGTGGGTGATGAAATTTTTCCGTTACGATTAAATTTACTTCGACCATATGCAAGGAAAAACTTATTAGGGGTCGCCGAAAAAGTTTTCAATTATAGACTCTCCAGAGCGCGACGTGTTATTGAGAACGCTTTTGGAATTCTCGTAACCAGGTGACATTATCGCTTTATTTTAATAATTTGACTTAGACTTTTATTTCTTATCATTAAATTATACACAGAAATCAATGTATACAGCTATATATATGCTTGTTAGGTGGAGAGTGCTAAGAACTACATTAGCCCTAAATCCGGATAATGTGGAGGCTATAATTTCTGCTACAATTTGTTTACACAACTTTATAATGAAAAATGAAGAACACATTGTTGGATTCCAATCATACTGTCCATCTGGTTATGTTGACTATTTTGATGACAATGGCAATGTCATTCCTGGCTCTTGGCGAGAAGAAAACACTCCTGCGTGTGTAACACGACTCAATCGAGTAGGATCTAACCGTGCTGCCACAATTGCAATGAAGCAACAAGACGCAATAGCTGCATATCTCATCTCAAATCAAGGACAAATTCCTTGGCAATGGGAAGTTATAAACAGAGGTCGCATAATAAATGTTTCTTAATTTGTTATAGGCTTTCTACAATAAACTTTTAATCATAATGCATAAGGATGAACCGATTAGAATCCTTGCACGATTGAAAGAACTTTGATTGGTTCATTTCCTTATGCATTATGACTAAAGGGGCTTATTGTAGAAAAAGCCCATTAAACTTTATTATATTAAGTATATATAAAAATAATTATTTTTCTTTCATTAAATAAGGGTACAATACATTTAAGTTTGTATTTATTTTTTTTACAAAGAATGTACATATGGTTACTGTACAAAACATATATATATATATATATATATATATTCCAATATTTAAAGAAATAAATAAATGTTAACTACAATAGTTAATTATAGTCTTTGGCTTGTTATTTTATAATATTCTTATAAAGTAAATTTAACCAAAACTTGAATAATACTTCCATAATATTTATGATATTAAATCAGTCTAAACTTTAAACAGTTATACAGTACTTTTATATATAATGGAATAAAAAATAAACTTAAACAATTTATCAACATATTACTTAAAATTTGAACAGCCATATTGTATCACCATTTATATGCAATGTATAATAGATACATACTCTTCAAATATGTCATTTTTGCACAATGACTATTATGCTTCATTAAAAATGAAAACTAATTTGACTTCCATAGTTTGGACAGAATTTAGTCTCAAGAATGTCACTGTACCAATGGTTACAAAAGTTTGATATAATTGGCATTAACTAAAAGCAATTTTGAGACTTATAAAAACAAAGAAAATAAAACAATATTACAAAATAAAAAGAATTGCATGTGTGAAACTATAATAACGTAAAAGAAATGCCTTTTTGGTACTATATTGAAAAGCACAGAACATACAAACTATTTTGTATGTCAAAGATATTTCTACCTGGCAATTACTTGTTTCGTGAGCACTCTGAAATTACTTGCATGATCGACATAAAACAAGTGATTTTCTCTTTATCTGGTACTCCTTTCATTGCTTCATTTATTGCTACAATATATAGATGCTGCTCCTGTTGCTGAGCAGCAGCAGCACGATGCATGTATGCCGTTGCAACAACATTTAAGGCATGAGAAGACTGGGATAGTACATTTTCCATTGTTTCCATTCCTTTTTGTCTTTTCGCTGCAAATCGATCTGGAGCTGGTACCACTTTCTTCTTCCGGATTGAGTTGTTCACAGCCTCGGTAACAATGTCTGCAGCTTTATTCTGTTGCATTCTATTATTTACACACTCTAATACATTGCCCTCACAATCTTGTACGGTAACAGGAGATTGCTGATCTGAGGTACTAACTGATGTGTTATCAGATAAAATATTGTTAATGTTATCGTCAGAGCATGTCAGCATATTTTCGGAATTCAATATATTATTTGATGGTAATGGACTCGACATTGTCTTCACTGTAGATTCTTCAGTGAATAGAGAGGACTTCAGAATACTTTGCGATGTCATAGTTTTTTCTTGCTGAGAATCTGCCACAGAGCTGCGTGACCTACAAAAATAAAAATATTGATATTTATGAAAGCGACAAAAATATTCTCTAAAAATAATTATATACTTGCATTCTATGTGCAATGTGCGGTGCCAAGAAAGACATTTGTTTGAAGTAGACCCACATTTTCATCTTTTTATACCCAGAACCACT
>NW_022639652.1:456364-456542 GCF_010583005.1 Odontomachus brunneus
ATCCACTTCGGTCGGTAGAGCGGTATCGGAGAGGATGTCGACGTCGCGAATCCACTTCGGTCGACAGAGCGGTGTATGATAGGAACCGACGTCGCGAATCCACTTCGGTCGGTAGAGCGGTATCGAGGAAAGGATGTCGACGTCGCGCATCCACTTCGGTCGACGGAGCGGTGTATGG
>NW_022639652.1:456601-456823 GCF_010583005.1 Odontomachus brunneus
GAGCGGTGTATGGAAACCGACGTCGCGTATCCACTTCGGTCGGTAGAGCGGTATCAAGGAAAGGATGTCGACGTCGCGTATCTACTTCGGTCGACGGAATGTCTAGGATCGCTAGGAATTGCGAGTTCTGGTCGGTCGTGCGCCTGAGAGGAGCTTTCCGATCAATCTCTCTCGATATCAATTTCTGGTCGGCTTTTATACCACATTATAACAAACAGTTTT
>NW_022639652.1:456833-457247 GCF_010583005.1 Odontomachus brunneus
CAATACAAATTAGAATCTCATCGATATTTTCCTGTGGTACTTCACTGAAATCAATATCTACGTTCGGATCCATTGTGCAAACCCGTCAATAAAGCACCATATTTTTACATGTGCGTACTTGTTCGTCTCACTTCTGATTGATTATCACATTGCGTTCGACTTAATCCATAAATTTTTAGTCGTAAGAAATGAAATTTCGCCAAATCGCTTGAGGATTAAGGTTACAGCTAAAGTAAGGGCGGGACAGTCTTACGAACGGAAATGATGTCATAAATTACGGCTTAAAGCTCAAGTTTTATGACTTAAGTTCTCATTGTAGACCACGCTTAAGAGGCTTTCTACAATAAGCAATAAGTTTTAAGTCGCAATAAAATTGACCAATTACAGTGGATTATTCTTCTAATAGTCGACTAT
>NW_022639652.1:457257-462618 GCF_010583005.1 Odontomachus brunneus
TATGAAAAATTATTAATTTATTCAGTTCACACTTTTTAATATAATTGAAATAATTATGTATTTCATTATTTGTTAACTATATAGATAAAATTGATTATATGTTTTTTTTATATATCAACATCAGGTTATAATTGTTGTGACATTCGACGTACAATTTTTCTCTTTTTAGCATGTCTTAACAATAATAACACTGTGGAAGGCGAAATTTCAAAAAATATTTCTGATGAAGATCCATCTTTTCTACCATCAAACTTCGTCTAATGAAAGAAACGTTGAAGATGTGATAGACCAAGCAACAACTGTTACTGCACAAACTAACAGTTCAGCAAATATTTCTAGTGGATTAGACATATCGATGTCACTAAACATATCAGGTAAATGTGCTCGAGATGATACAGATACTATCCACACAAAAGAAAAGATCAGAAACTTTGGCCGAGGTGCTTGTGTGTATCTGTAGGTATTCTTTTTAGTTTCTGATCTTTTCTTTTGTGTGGATGGTAGAAAATTTATTAAACTCGAAGATATTTTTGTAAGTTGAAGTAATTCTAAATGAATACTCTAAGAAGTTCTGAGAAACTCCAATCATGGTGCATGTAACTTCCTACAGCAGTCTCATAGTATTCTACCACGAATTCCTAAAGAATTACACTTCTGAAAAGAAGAAAACTTTAGGAACACTTAAAGAATTCATTGTGCTATCTGGGTTCACTTGGCGTAAATTTACTGATCTCATTTTTTTTTTTTTTTGAAAATAGCAATGGAATAACAAAATATTTTTTTAATATTTTATCAATAACTGCATTTTTCTAATATATTTTTCTAAAATATTAAATTAAAATTTTTTTAGTACAATTTCTGAGCAAATCGCGTGCACTTGGCGCTTTTTCTTACCTTTTTTTGAAAACATAATTTTGCACGGTTTTTATATCTCTATATCTTTGAGTACAATGCTAACTTTTTCCCAACCTGATTATTTTCATATAATTATACATATGCGTATTTATATATACGTATGTGTGATGTTTTTATCACTCTACATTTTTTCAAATGAGCGCTTATATCATTCATAATAGGTTAATTATTATTTCTAATATAGGGTACTAAGTTTTGTTTTGTATCTTTCATAAACTTTTATTTTTTATAATTTGTGTCGTTTATAAACGGTATATCTTTTATAAACTACATATAAAAACTATATATAAACTATAACATGTTGTTAACTATAATGTATTATTAACTATATATTCTTTATGAACAAAATAATTATGTTTAAATTTATATATTTTTTTTCTTAATATGTTTTTGGTTGTGTATCCATGTTTTAATCATAGGCACATTTCGGTGTGCTAATAAGTCGGAATATTTTTTAATAAGTCTTCCAATTTCGTTAAATGAAGGTAATTTGTTGTCATCAGAATCTATATAATGCTGGAAGGTATCGAGAACAATACGTTTTTCATCTCGTGTCCATCGATTGCGATTAAATACTGTAAATACAAAAAAATATTTATTAATTCACGTACTGTATCTGACGGTTGACGCAAACATTGCATACAAACAGAACTCATCAAACTGAATATAAAATTCCTCTAACATTTTTAAACGACCACATCAATTTTCGAGTTATTAATTAAAGAAAAATAGTGAATGATTACAACGTAATATGGTAGATAAGCTGGGACGTCTATCGCAGCGATGTCTATCACAGTGTACTTGTATATTAGGTCAAAGTGAATGAAAAAGTCTTTTATTATTTAACAAATTACCATGTAGATTTTTAGTTATTAATTAAACAAGATTGGTGATTCATAATGCACCACTTAAAGTCTTCTTTAATTAATAAGTAAAATGTACGTGTTTATTTGTGCAATCGTAAAGAACTTTTTCGTTCCGTTCAATCTAATCTACAAGCATTTTAATAACTTAAAATTTTACATGATTGTTTGCAAAATAGTAGAGGAATGTTGTATTCCGTTTGATAAGTTTTACCTGCAATACAACGCATATAATAATTGTCGAACACCTAATATAATTGTCTCTAAAGATTTACAAGTAGCATTTTATCTATATTTTCTAAAATATTTAAAGGTTTATATAAAATTCTATTGTTAAAACTCTATATGTGTATTAAAAATTAAACCATATATTTTTCACTTACTTTTCATTGTTTGTTGAGAATCCTGCGGTAGACGTTTCTTAATCCGTTTTTCATTTTTATTTACTTTGTTTCGATCATTTTCTATATTATCATCTAAGAAATCCGATGACGTATCAAGCTCATTAACACCTCTAGTATTTGGCGACGTATCAAGTTTATTAATATCTGTAAGAAACATTTGTATGAATGTATGACTGGTATTTATAGGTCGATTTTATGTTTAGAGTCTTAAGGTCGTCTTCAGAAGCTACAATAATATTGAATAAAAATTTCAATTTTCATTTATACAAGAATATAGTACCTTGCTGAAAGTCTCCAATTGTTCTTCTCAATGTAATTCCCTCATTAATTCCATCAGCGGTATCCACGGTCTTCTCCGTCATGTTTTCATTTTCTGAGAGTTCACAGTCAGATTCGTTACTATCACTTTCATTCTGATCAGCTCCTTGTGCCGCTTCTAAATATTGAGATATTTCCAAAATGTCTTTTTCTATAACAGGTTGTCTGTAATGAGTTAAATGTATTTTCTCAGCATGGCCCATAAAATTTGCAAGCGTTGAAACGTCATTCTCAGATAAATTGTAATTAACACATATTGTTGCTATATGTTTCCGTAGTTCAGTTGCACGAATAGTTTCTGGATTTTCTGCGCCACTTTCTATTGCATATTGCCGCAATAAATCACACGCTAAAAGATATCTGTATTTATCCTTTTTAAGTGAAGGAAGACCAAATAAGTATGGATTTTTTGAAGAAACTTTCACAGCTTTCCTGTGTTTCAAAATCATCTCGATACAGTCTCTTAATTCTGCCGTTAGTAAAACTGGTACTGTTCTACCAAGTTTACCTCTTAGAGTAAAACGTACATATTTCTTAGCTATTTCTTTCGCACGTACTGAAAGCGCTTTATACAAATCATTTGTTTAATAATTAATTCCTTGATAATTCTTATAATCCTCGATGAACGTTCTTTGTATTTGTCCAGCTCTACGATGATTAAATACTTGTATCGAAGTCAGTGTTGTAAGGGAAAGCCATGCATCATAAGAAAACTTTTCTGTCAAGGAATTATAAACCGTTTCACGTGTTTGTTTTAAATAGTTATGCAGCTTAATAATATCTGCTTTAGAGGGTAGAACAACTTTTTTACGTCTCACATTTCGACTCATTGTTTCCAATATTGTTTTAGAAACATGTGTTGTAAAATCTTCTGTAAATACTTTTAAGAAATCTTCAGCACGTAATTTCCGTTCTTCGTTTTCTTTTCTAATACATCGGTTGATTACAAGTTTACCTATTTCTTTTATCAAACCTCCGAGTGCAGACGCCAGTGATGGAGTTTTGTAAAATTTGGCACATACAGATAAGCCGGCTAAGATATTGATTGCTTCGATGCAAGCACTGCTATAACGTGGAAAAAAAATGGAAGCTAAGTCCGTAATTTCAGAATATTTTGATTTCAATATTTGTAGTAGGCGACCTATCCTTCTTATTTTTTGTCTTATCATCGCATCATTATGTTCAGATGTTTTATATTTTTCACATTGTTGATTACCAAATGCGATTATTAATTCATCATAACGTATAAGTCTGACTATATTGTCTTCTCTTAAAATTGGAAATACTCGTAATCTTAAAGCATTGCTTGCTTCATAATGTATACGTCCTATTATTTGTCTTCCTAAAACCGGTATCGATCTACTATCTTTACTTCTGAGTGTAGTAATACATCTGCGATAGTGATGTCTACTTGTAAGCTTCAAAACGAAAACTTTACATTTTGGACATGTGACATAATCACAAGGTAATCTAAACATTACAAAATAAATTGCTCCAATTAACAAAAATATAGAATAAAATGCTCTGATGATTACAATAATCAAAATTAATATTAACAAACTTGTGAGAACTGAGCGACGTATGAGAATATGCAACATAATATACATAAATTTTCTTTATCTTAGTAGCCAATAATTAGTTAGTACATTCCACATAGCAAAAATGTTTAAAATACTTCATAAGGATACCGTACACAGTAAACACAAAGTAACAGTTATATACCTGTTAGTTGTAATTTCCTACTCAATAATATAATTGTTATATAACAGACGCGTTATATGACAGTTATATTGTTCAGTAGGAAATTACAACTAACAGATATATAACTGTTACTTTATGTTTACTGAGTAAGTGCCGCGATAGATATCGCAACGTTTATTGGATATCCTAATGATAAATTATGGAGTTTTGCTGTGTGGAATATACTACATATAGTTTGGTCATCTTTTGAATATTCTTCAATGTAACTAAATGAGACGCTGGTATCTCTTCCTTAGATCGTTATATTCTTTCCCGTTCGCATGATTCCTCGTGTTTGACTCAGTTTTTTTTATGAGCGATGAGTGACGTCACATGATTAGCGACATTATTGTACGGAAATTATCCTATTGATAATGTACAGTTACACTTGAACAGAATTATTTTGTGATCATTTTCGCATAATATATAATACACCATTGATCATGCGATATTATTCATCACCCATCAAAAAACAAATTGACCCTGAGGAATCATGCGAACAAAAAATTGTTGCGATGAATAGGTATTAGTGTTATATTGAGTTACACTAATTTCAAAAAATGACCAAAACATATTTATGTGCACTTGTCGTCGAAAAGGTTATCGAGCCTTTTTTGTAAATTTAGAAACCTCTCAGTCTTTTCTAAAGGGAGAGTTTCATTGGAAAATAAATTATACAAGAATAGGTCCCTCAACTTAAAAAAAGAAAACATGCAACCATTCCGACGATAAATACACTGAAAATTATCTTCTAGTAAAATAAAGAAAATTTATATAAATAATACTGCATATTTTCTCATCCATCGCTCGATTCTGACAAATTTGTTAAATTTATTACATTTAATAAAAGTTTACCTGTTGTATGCTTTCTTCGAACGTCTTTCTACGAGTAGTTCACCATCATTGCGTGCACAATCGACATTGAAGTAAAAATCTCCACGTCTACGAATCGTCTCTATGATCTTTTTTCGTTCTACAGTCCCTTTTGGTATATTTATAAACTTTTGTACTTCTAATTCATTAGCATGTACTCTTTCAAGATGACGAGCTATTTTGCTTTGAAATGTGTTACAATACATGCAGAAATGCTTCTTTTTCCTTCACCAATTGATGTAACAAAT
>NW_022639652.1:462628-463085 GCF_010583005.1 Odontomachus brunneus
TTTCTTCGAACGTCTTTCTACGAGTAGTTCACCATCATTGCGTGCACAATCGACATTGAAGTAAAAATCTCCACGTCTACGAATCGTCTCTATGATCTTTTTTCGTTCTACAGTCCCTTTTGGTATATTTATAAACTTTTGTACTTCTAATTCATTAGCATGTACTCTTTCAAGATGACGAGCTATTTTGCTTTGAAATGTGTTACAATACACGCAGAAATGCTTCTTCTTTCCTTCACCAATTGATGTAACAAATATTTCACCATCATCTCGAGCACATTTACCTGATATGTTTAGTGACATCGATATGTCTAATCCACTAGAAATATTTGCTGAACTGTTAGTTTGTGCAGTAACAGTTGTTGCTTGGTCTATCACATCTTCAACGTTACTTTCATTAGACGAAGAGTTTGATGGTAGAAAAGATGGATCTTCATCAGAAATATTTTTTGAAATG
>NW_022639652.1:463095-470948 GCF_010583005.1 Odontomachus brunneus
AAGAGTTTGATGGTAGAAAAGATGGATCTTCATCAGGAATATTTTTTGAAATTTCGCCTTCCACAGTGTTATTATTGTTAAGACATGCTAAAAAGAGAAAAATTGTACGTCGAATGTCACAACAATTATAACCTGATGTTGATATATAAAAAAAACATATAATCAATTTTATCTATATAGTTAACAAATAATGAAATACATAATTATTTCAATTATATTAAAAAGTGTGAACTGAATAAATTAATAATTTTTCATATCAAGGTTACTAGATAGTCGCATCGTCCATTTCTTCTTAATTACGTCAGATGTAAAAAAAATGCGTGCTAAAAATTCTCGTAAAATATGTTGAAATAAAAAGATATATCTATAAAGCAACATTTACAATTGAAGCGATCGAGAAAATCTGTAAAATTATCCGAACTACATCGAGATAAAAATATATATCCAGAAAATGACACTTGAAATCGATTAAGTATGTCCCTATTTAGAACACTTTCGTATTGCTCCAACAATTAATACATATATATATATATTAATTGTTATATATTAATTATAACAATAAAAATATATACATGAAATTAATGTATAATAATACAACCTTTTTTTAAACTAATTTATTTCGCCACATTAATTTTACTATTACTTATTGATTCTTAAAGCAAAAGGAAAGTGTTCGATATATTTTAAACGTGTCCTTAATTGATCGCAAATGTCATGTTATGAATATATTTTATTATTTCGACATATTTTGTAAGAATTTTTAGCATATATTTCCTCGAATTTGATGCCAATAAAAAAGAGATGAGCGATGCAAATATTCAAAACAAAAAAATAATAATTAAATATATAAGCATTTCACTTATATTAAATAAAGGTGAAATAAAAAAGTGCTTTTTTATATTGAAGATACAATAAATTATACAAGATCTTGTATAATTTTCCGCCTTTGCATAATTTATTCTTACACCTTGTTACTTCAACAAAATATGAATAAATAGAAGTTTATGATTTGAAAAGGAACTAAAATAATTATCGTATATACAGTACACACTGTTTTGCGTTTAGAACGTACAACACTTATGGCGAATTCGGTTGGATGCACTAGTGCACACTCAGTGCGCACTAAGGCCTGTTCGCAATTTTTTCTTATACTTAAACATCGTCTTAGAAACTTTTTTAATACCTCTTAAACCAATAAAATAATCTGTACAGCATCCGCACACATCGTTTTACCGGTTAAAAGTTTTTGAATATATAATTAAGACGACTTTAAATATAAGAACGGATTATAAACAAGCCTTAGTGCGCACTGAATGTGCACTAGTGCATCCAAACGAATTCGCAATTAAAATATTACAGACGTTGGAGCGAGTTTAAAATTGTTTATTATACAATAAAAAGAATATATAATGTGATGGAGATAATTATTTGTTAAATATTCTCAAAGATATATTTAGATAAAGATAATAATACCTAATGTTATTTTCTTCAAATGTTTTAGCATTAATTGCCAAACATAATCAACACATATTTATACAAGAGAATGAATGTAGTTTCTTTTAAACCACATACCTTTAGTGGAAACAGCTGCGCGTATTTCGAAACGCTTAGAAGTTGTAGAGATAGCAAGGAGATGCTGGGAAGAGATGAAAAGAAGATGGAGTAGGGGAAAAGTGGAGGAAGGTGGGAAAGGGAGAGAGAGGAATGTATGAGGGGGTGGAAGAGAGAGAGAGAGAGAGGGAAAGGGGGAGGGAGAGAGAGAGAGAGAGAATAACATAAAAAGAAGCCTCTGTGGTGATGTGTTCAAATAAATCGCAATCTTCGTATACTTCAAACACATTATCACGCCAGTTATACGAAACATTATCTAAAATTATATTATATAATAACGTAATATATAAATGAAAGATAAAAATAAATAAACATATAAATACATTGTATACAAAATAAAAATAAATATAAATACATTGTTAACGTAAGAAAAATGTTAACTAAAAATGCGGGTACATTTTTATAAATATAAAAAGCTAAGTAGAAAAACCAAATAAAAGACCGTTTTTTTAAAGTTTTAGACTTAAATTATTCAAAATCAACAGAAAACAGTACAGGTGTCCTATCATTGATATTCAAATTGATTAACAAATGTTATAAGGATACAGAAACATAATATATGACATATATATTATATATATCATATACAACATATGTATATATATATATATATATATATATATATATATATATATTTATAGTTGTATCTATACATACATTTTGATACGAAAGTTTATATAAGTTTAGATAAACTAAAGCACCCTTTACGGAAAAATAGTATTAAAATTTCAATACTTAGTATTGACATTGTAATACTGAGTATTCAGATTTAGTATTAGTCAATATTATTATTCCGTAACCCAATCAGAAAAAGATATTTAAAAATCATTTGAAAAACATTTTTAAAACGTTCAATATAATGAGATAAGTTCACTCTTTTTCATTGAAAAAACGTTTTTTCAACGTCTGAAGAAATGTTTTGCTTTTTTTAATATTTAATAAACGTTTATTTTAACATTTAGAAAATGTTTCTCTAAAATATTTTACATAAACGTTTATTACATATTAAAACAAGCAAAACATTTCTTCAGACGCTGAAAAAACGTTTTTAAAAGGAAAAAGAGTGAACTTATCTCATTATTTTTAACATTTTAACAATGATTTTTAAAATGTTTTTTAATATGTTTTTAAATTTCATTTCCTGATTGGGAAGGGACTATATTTCAAGTTTGTATTTTACAGCTGCACATTTTGCACTGTTTTGCAGACTTTCACTTTTACTTTATAATGGGTCCATTCTAAAATAGATACTTTCATTTTAACTCCAAGCCGAGAAACTTAATGCATTAATAAAAAACATATTTTTTGTCTAACCTTTGAGGTTTTCAGCGCCATCCTGGACATCTCTGTCCGAAACGTTTAGTGACGTTGACAGATTCAATTGACTACAAATCTCTACTGAGCTGAGAGTTTGTTTAACAACAGAATTTGTTGCCTGCTGTATCACAGATTGAACAACATTTTCATGAAATGATATGTTTGATGATAAACAAGATGGATCCTCGTTATGAATATTTTTGGAAATGTCGTCTCGCACAATATCATTGCTATCAAGATATGCTAAGAATAGAAGAAATAATATTTTTATGTACTTAAACTTATAGATTTTATGTTGATATATTTAAAAAATGTGATCACGCACATATTTATTCATATAACTTTGACTCCTCAACCTGAATTCTTGAAAAATATGGCACAAGACATTTTGATGAAAAGCTATACTTCATGTTACGTATATTACAACTCTTCATCGAAATATCGTATGCGATATTTTTCAAAAATTCAGCCCTTGGATATTCGCGTCGCTCACTTTTTTTTAATGATGTCAAAAGCGAAGAAACGTTAGAGATTTTTGCGAACTACATCGAAATAAAAATATATATTCAGAAAATGACACATGAAATTGATAAAGTATGTCCCTATTTAGAACACTTTCGTATTAATTTAACAATTAATAAAGAACCATAAAATTAATGTATCATACAACCTTTTTTTAAACTAGTTTTCTCATTATTTCACCACATTAATTTTATGATTACTTATTGATTGTTAAAGCAAAAGGAAAGTGTTCTATATATTTTAAACGTGTCCTTAGTCGATCGCAAATCATTTTATTAATATATTTTATTATTTCGACGTATTTTGTAAAAATTTGTAGCATACATTTCCTCGATGTTGATGCCAATAAAAAAAAAGATCAGCGGTGCGAGTATTCAGAAACAAAAAATAATACTTAAATACATAAGCATTTCACTTATTTTAAGAAAGATGTTATAAAAAAAATGCTGTTTTATATTAAAGCTACAATAAATTATACAAGATCTTAATAATTTTCCGCCTTTGCATAATTTATTCTTACATCTTGTTACTTCAACAAAATAGAAATAAACAGAAGTTTATGATTTGAAAAGGGGATCCAAAATAATTATCGTATATACCGTACACCTTTAGGAAAAATTATTTTAATTTGTTCAAATTAACTTAAAGTTGCTTAAAGTTACTTAAAGTTATTTATAGTTAACTATAAATAACTTTAAATAACTTTAAGTAACTTTAAGTTAATTTGAACAAATTAAAGTAATTTTTCGTTAGGGCACACCGTTTTGCATGTAGAACGTACAACACTTAAAATTTTACAGACGTTGGAGCGAGTTTAAAATTGTTTATTCTACAATAAAAAGAATATGTAACGTGATGCAGATAATTATTTGTTAAATATTCTCAAAGATATATTTAGATAAAGATAATAATACCTAATGTTATTTTCTTCAAATGTTTTATTATTAATTGCCAAACATAATCAACACATATTTATACAAGAGAATAAATGTAGTTTCGTTTACACCACATACCTTTAATGGAAACAGCTGCGCGTATTTCGGAACGCTTAGAAGTTGTAGCCTCTGTGATAATGTGTTCAAATAAGTCGCAATTTTCGTATACTTCAAACCCATTATCACGCCAGTTATACGAAACATTATCTAAAATTATATTATATAATAATGTAACATACAAATGAAAGATAAAAATAAATAAACATATAAATACATTGTGTACAAAATAAAAATAAATATAAATACATTGTTAACGTAAGAAAAATGTTAACTAAAAATGCGGGTGAATTTTTAGAAATATAAAAAGCTAAGTAGAAAAACTAAAAGGAAGATCGTTTTAAAAAAATGTTAAATTTAAATTTGTCATAAACAATGGAAAACAGTACAGGTATTGTAACATTAATTTTCAAATTGATTAGCAAATGTTATAATAGTACAGAAGTTTTGCAGACTTCCATTTTTCCTTTATATTGAACCCATTCTTAAAAAGATAATAATTATATTTCTGATTTAAAATTAAAACATTTTTAAAATTAAACATTTTTTTTTATTAAAAAATTAAAACAACAAAAGAGAGAGAGAGAAAGAGAGAGAGAGAGAGAGAGAGAGAGAGAGAGAGAGAGAGAGATCCTCAAATATAAAACACATTTCTTGTCCAACCTTTGAGATTTTCAGTATCATCCTGGACATCTCTGTCCGATACCTTTTGTGACGTTGAGATACCCAATTGAGTAGACGTCTTTACTGAGCTGAGAGTTTGTTTACCAACAGAATTTGTTGCCTGTTTTATTACAGATTGAGCAGCATTTCCATCAAAAGATGTGTTTAATGCTGAACAAGATAGATCCTTATTATGAGTATTTTTGGAAACGTCTCGCACAATATCATTTCTATCATGACATGCTAAGAGAAAAATGGATGTTAAATTACACAAGAATAATATATTTTGTGCTAATAGATAAGAAAATATAATCACATTTACTTATATAGTTAATTATTAATCAAATATATAATTAGTTCTATTAAATTTAAAAAATAGCGCTATATTTTATTTTGATATTATTAATAACTTGCAGCAAAATATTATAAATATATAATAATACCAATAAATAAACCATTTTACCACTTTGCTTTTGAGCTTGCGCCAAGTCATCTTCGTTGTGCATGTTTGATAAAGTACGTTGTAATAAAATTTTAGGTACGTTGTTAGCTAAAGAATGCTTAATATCATTAAGTACATTAATACTTTCTATAATAAAAATAAATAGAATAAAGTTTTTAAAATAGAATAAAGTTAGAATATTAAAGATTACAAAAGTTAAATATTCTAAAATTAGATTAGTGTTAAATATAACAAATAAAAAATAAAATAGTGCAACTCGCCATACTTAACATGTTTTTGTTATATATTATCTATTTATATGATTAATTTCGTACGTGTTGAATAAATTACTACTTGCACATAACTAGAAATTTTATACACATATATATACATATATTTTTTTTTTGTATAAATGCTATGGTATTTATACTTACCATGTTGCGCTAAGATACGACAAGTATACTTCACATTTTTATATTTTGCTACATATTCATTTCCATGTCTCGTAACATCTCTTGATTTACAAATAAAGTAAATCCCATCGTTGAACAATACGAGCACAAACATTGTGTCTGTTTTTTATTATATACTACAGTATACGTGGCGACGTACACATCTACGTTTTATTTATTAGGAGCACCTCTTTCCGTTGCACTAGTAAATACTATGGAGGATTATCTTATAATCTTTACTTCATATACTGAAATTTATTAAAGATATAATCTAATTATCTTTATGTGATTTTAAATAACGATTATATCAGGTAAATATATTAATGACCGGATATAACTTACCTCCGGATAGTGTCTCTTCTTACTCTCTCTTCTTTATTTTATTTGGCTGTGCAGACTTTATCTGTTAGTGCTTTCGTCCAAAGTACCAATGTATTATAAAAAAATCGGGTCTAAATGTGTTTAAACACGTTTGTGCTTCATGGCGGTTACACTCCTCCGGATATTGTTATTATTCTAATGTTTTAATATTGGTTCATATCCACAGGACGCGGCAACGCTTGCCGCGCGGCGAAAGTTCGCGTGACAGCCAATCAATATGTTGTTTTTCCGTAAGAGGTAGAAGGTTATTACGGAAAGCAGCATATTGATCGGCTGTTGCGCGAACTTCCGTCGCACGGTAAGCGTTTCCGCGTTCTGTGTGCAGGAGCCAATATTGGTTCCTGGAGGTCGATTGTGTATCACATCATTTGGCGAAAATGATAAAAGTGAGCGAATTTACCATAATACTTGCAATTTCATTGGTCAACATGTAGTGAATTTCCTCACTTTTGTCATTTTCATCTTGTTTCAAGATACATAATCGACCCCTTGCACACAGAACGCGGAAACGCTTGCCGCGCGGCGGAAGTTTCAGACTTCAATTATTGGTTGAGCGCACTCTGACTTAAGTGGCCCTACGCTATTGCACAGATGCTTCCATCGTATATGTAAGAGACAGCAAAAGATGAATTCAGATAGAATATCTCGCGCTTTGACGAATTTGGAAATATATGAGAATAGATATGAATGAGTAGGGCCTTGGTAGGTTCCAGAGGCAACTTCCAAAAATCACCGGTCTGAACACGTTCAAACACGTTCAAACACGTCTTAACATGCCGGCGGTTAAACCGAAACTCGCGGCGGAAGTTTGCGCGATAGCTAATCAATGGCTGCGTTCAGAAAACATATTGATCAGTGAGCGGTCAGTGATTATTGGTCCTTTTTGTTAGCTCCCTAATGTTAGACCAATTGCGTTGACTAATTATTCAACCGTTGTGCAATAGTTGTGTCTTCTGAACGCACCCATTGGTCCTTACTGTTAAATCCCTAACTTTAGACCAATTACGTTGACTAATTACTCAACGGTTGTAAAACCGTTGTGTTTTCTGAACATAGCCAATGGCCGCGTTCAGCAGAACAAGTGATCAGTAAGCGCTCAGGGAGTTCTTGTATCTGGCATATTCTTTTAGATCTCAAAATATACTCCAATCAGTTGCAAGAGCTCCCTGAGCGCTTAATAATCACTTGTTCTGCTGAACGCAGCCAATGTGTCTGTTTTCTATTCCTGCACTACTGAACTGGTGCGATAAGTTAGAGTGAGACAAGTATATTTTTTCTCGCTCTAACTTATTGCACCAGTTCAGCAGTGCAGGAACGAAAAACAAACCTAATATGTTGTTTTTCCGTAAGAGCTACAAGGTTATTACGGAAAACAGCATATTGGTTGGCTGTCGCGCAAATTTCCGCCGCGCGACAAACGTTTCTACATTCTGTGTACAGGAACCATACAAATGAGTATTTCACAGGATTGGG